>NC_060959.1:6695262-6995262 GCF_910589235.1 Vespa crabro
TTGGCATACGGTTTTTACATTTTATCTAATAACTTTGGTTTCATTTCTTAATCGTCCTCAAAATCACCACTACTCTCATCTTCTAATATAATTGTGTTTTGCTTTTCTGTAAATAAAATATCTTGGCTCAAGGCTGGGACTTGCCGAGAAAATTCACTAGTGGCCCATAAAAATAAATCTAATGTTTGTTCCGTACATTCGGCTATAAATCTAACAAATGGCCTAACATCGCCACTATTAGCGATTTGCAAATTTTCATAATACTTATGACGATGTTGTTTCTGAATAATGACTGGAGGATATCCAGCTTGCATAAGAATCATATTCATTAATAAACGGGATGTTCTACCATTACCATCAGAAAATGGATGTATATGCACTAATTTATAATGGGCAAGAGCTGCATACCTACGAAATATTTTTATACGTATTAATAATAAGTAAATTTTTCATTTAAATAAATTAAAGAGAAAAATATATTCTTTTACCTTACTGGATGCATTCTGATAGCTCTCTCACTATTTAGCCACAAAGCAAATTCTTCCATAAGGTAATGAATATCGTCAGGGCCTGGAGGTACGTGTCCACCTACATAAACTTGTGTACGTCGAAATCGTCCGCCTTCGATAGGATCTACGTGTCCTAAAACTCGCCTATGTATTTCTAATATATCTTTTATAGAGATTGATCCTACTCTGCAAATAACAAGAATATTTAGATTCAGTATAGTCCTATGCAAATGTACAAGTTGAAGAAATTAGAAGACAAGTCGTTTTCCTTAATTGCAGAGCATTGTACGACAAGAATTAACAATTAACCAATTCCACACATTTATAAAACTGATGAGAAATGTTTTACAACACAAAATGAGTAACTTTAAAGATTATATTACAATGCTCACGTTTGGAACGTTTGATCACTCTCAGTACCGCAGCAAGCTGTATTATAAGCATTCCAGTCTGGAGCGTTCAATCTAAGCAAAAGCATTAGATACAGCATTTAGCCACAATAAAAGAATTTATTAACCTGTTACATGTAATATAAGTTTTATACTATAATGATATGAAGTAGTTATATGAAATATTGTAGAAATATAATTATATTTTAAAACAGTTTATTGTGATAAAAATTTTAATATGTTTTATAAAAGTACTTTTCAAAAAAGTTAAGATTTTAAAAAATTCTAAATTTTAATTATCGAATTTTTGCATATTACATTGAAAATTAAATACAAATATATTTGCAACAAATTAAGGAATAATCACTTGTCACATTATATAACAACATGTTAATTATGTGCAAAAATTACATTCCAAATTCTAATAAATGACAATTAATAAAAATTTATTTTCTATTGGGTTGGCAACTAAGTGATTGCCGGATTTCAAATAAGGAAACGACAAAATCCGCAATCACTTAGTTGCCAACCCAATATAATAGTTTTAAAAAATGTATCATGCACTATAAACTGTCTTCAAAATGAGTTCAATAAATAAAAAATGAAACAATAAAAAACCAAAGATACCAAAAGCATGAGATAAATAACTTTGAATAAGTATTTTAAAATTAATTCAAGAAGTTCATACCAAATTATAAAGAGAAATATAAATCAAGATTTGTAAACCAACCACTAGAATTAATATCATGCATATGAAAATGATGTCACATGTGATTTGATTTTTTTATCATAGAATAACTCACTTATTAACTAATGTAGCATTAATGTATTTCATAGCAGCATCTAATCCAAGTATTTCATTGTGTTCATCAATACTTTTTCCAGCAACAACAATCCTTGTTTCAACAATGGCTCTTGTTTGTGCTAAGTTCATGGTATTTCCTTCTATGCCCACTGTATGATAAATATGTTGAAAGTAAGCTTCCTTCTTAGCTCGTATTAATGCAGCATTATTATCTGGTATGGCAGATAATGCATTTCTTTTTTGATCAATACGTCTTAAAAATTTCCTATCTAGTTCTTCAACAACGCGTGCAGTTCTTTGGCTGTTGATTAAGGCACTTTTATGATTTGGTTGATAACTTAAGGCACGTATATAAAACTCATTGGCTTTGATAACATCATTTTGCATATGTTCCAAAAACTCTCCATAATGATTTAGAACATCTGGATGATGCGGTGCTAACACTACAGCGTGTTGGAATAATTTGATAGCTTTTTTCTGTTTTCCAGAAAGCTTCATCTCTAATGCTAAATGTAAGGACGATAGTGCTTCAGCCGTAGATGCAGCTGTTCTTTCTATCTCAGAATTTTCTGTTTCAGATGATCGTAATATAATACTCATTGCAGCTTCATCGTAAACATTCAAAATGCCTTCCGAAGGCAATGGTGAAAATACATGATGGAACTCCTGTCCTAAAAAGAAATTCCTGAATGAAAAAACTTCTGAAGTTTAAAATTTTTTAACATTAAATTTGTTTATCATGAAAAGTTTTATAAACATACCTGTAAAATCTGTCGACAATCCATATATATATTGCGTTAACAATGTACCAATAACGGCGACTGCAATCCCAGATACGAAGACAAGAAACACGATTAACCGATTCGGTGTCATATCGTCTACATCATTTTTTTTCACACTCTTCACGTAAGCGGACTTTGTGCAAAATATATAATTCTCTGTGGTGCTAAATGGTGGCATCTTTTATTAAAATAATAATATATCGAAAACTTAATTTCTTTATTAAACTCTATCATCCTTTTTCTTATGACGTTTACCGTACAGCAAGAACGACTGACTAGAATCGACTTTCCTATACATGTGGTTCATTTCTATTGGTTATCTCGATTCACTTGCATACTCTTCACTCTGTTACATAAACTACATTTTTCTACAGCTGACATATATATATAAATATCTATATATATATATATGTATGAATTATTTATATAAATATATATCCAATTAAATCGCAAAGAAATATTTTCCTTGATACGAAATTATCATATATTGAACATACATTATTATTAAAATAATTCTACAATTATAACAAAGTATTCAATATAAAAATTTATAGACACTTAATCGTACAATATGATTATAAAATAGAATATGTATTCGAATTTTCGTAAATTATTCACAGAATATTTAATTATTTTAACATAATTAATCTTATAATATATAAAAAAAACATATAATGAGAAAGTATAAGTACATATATGTATGTCAGTTTCAAATGAAGAAACCAATATATCGAATGAAAATAATATCGAAAGTTAATACTACCTATCGAATTTAACGCAGCCAACTTCGTGGCGGGTTAAATTGAAAACACTAGTGAGAAGAATTCTAAACCACTCTAAAACTTCATTTAAGATTTAAGATTTATAGTTATAACGTTAAAGGACTTTTATAACGGTTTTATAAAAATATTATGAAAGCTATGTCTCATCATTACGTGGTGACGGCACATAAACCTACGGCTGTCACTGCTTGTGTGACTGGTAAGTATTGTAATTTTTTTCAAATAATAGCAAACATTTCTATAATCTTTGCTTTTAATATTTCTCTCATTAAAGGTAATTTTACGTCACCAACGGATCTGAATTTAATATTAGCCAAAAATGTACGATTAGAAATATATCTAGTCACTCCAGAAGGATTGAGGCCCTTAAAGGAAGTTGGAATTTATGGAAAAATTGCTGTAATAAAATTTTTCAGACCACCGGTAAGGTTATCTCAATTGTTCAATATCCCTTAATTATGATTTTTTTCTTTTTGGCCTTTATTCTTTATGTTCTATATAATATTCATATTTACTCATGTATCTATATAAAATCTGAGTTGATATCCATAAAGTTCTTTTTTGTATTTATATAGTATGAAAGAAAAGATTTGTTATTTCTCCTAACAACACGATACAATGCTATGATTTTGGAATGTATTGGAGAAGGAGAAGATATAGAAATAAGAACCAGAGCACATGGAAATGTAGCTGATCGTATTGGAAAAGCTTCAGAAACTGGTATCAAAGCTGTCATTGATCCTAAAGCACGTGTAATAGGACTCAGGTTATATGATGGTCTTTTTAAGATTATTCCTTTGGATAAGCATAATCCAGAGTTAAAGGCATCGTCGATTCGTATGGATGAACAACAAGTGCAAGATGTTCATTTCCTACACGGTTGTGCTAATCCAACATTGATCTTAATTCATCAAGATATTAATGGAAGGCATGTAAAAACACATGAAATCTCATTGAGAGATAAAGAATTTGTTAAAATACCATGGAGACAAGATAACGTAGAACGTGAAGCCATGATGGTGATTCCTGTGCCTTCTCCAATTTGTGGTGCAATTATAATAGGACAAGAGAGTATTTTATATCACGATGGAACTACGTATGTGGCTGTTGTACCTCCAATCATTAAACAAAGTACTATAACATGCTATGCTAAAGTAGACAATCAAGGGCTCAGATATTTATTAGGAGATCTAGCTGGGCATCTGTTCATGTTGTTTTTAGAACAAGAAAAGAAACCTGATGGCACACAAGTAGTAAAAGACTTAAAAGTAGAACTTTTAGGCGAAATTAGTATTCCAGAATGTATAACTTATTTGGATAATGGTGTAATATTTATTGGTAGCCGTCTAGGTGATTCTCAATTGATTAAGTTAATAACAAAGGCAGATGAAAATGGATCTTATTGTGTACCAATGGAAACATTTACAAATCTAGCACCAATAGTTGACATGGCTGTTGTTGATCTTGAAAGACAAGGACAAGGTCAAATGGTTACTTGTTCCGGTGCTTTTAAAGAGGGTTCTCTTAGAATCATCAGAAATGGTATTGGTATTCAAGAACATGCAAGTATCGATTTGCCAGGCATCAAAGGCATGTGGGCTCTTAAAATTGGTGGTGGTAATTTTGATAATACATTAGTACTTTCTTTTGTCGGCCAGACAAGAATTTTAACTTTGAATGGTGAAGAAGTTGAAGAAACAGATATACCAGGCTTTGTTGCAGACGAACAAACCTTTCATACTGGAAATGTGACTAATGATTTATTTATTCAGATTACGCCAAGCTCTGCAAGATTGATTTCAAATGAAAGTAAATCTGTTGTATCTGAATGGGAACCCACTAATAAAAGAACCATTAGCGTAGTTGCTTGCAATGGTATTCAAGTATTATGTGCCACTGGTAATGATTTATTCTACATGGAGATTATACATAGTCAAATTATTCCAAAAGGATTTGCTACATTACAGCATGAGGTAGCATGTCTGGATATTTCTCCATTGGATGGAAGCAATGAAGCACGTGTAGTTGCAGTAGGTTTGTGGACAGATATTTCTGTTCGAATTTTAACTCTACCTATTTTAGAAGAAATAAATAAGGAATTATTAGGCGGTGAAATCATACCAAGATCAATTTTAATGACTTGTTTTGAAGGTAATACATATCTTCTGTGTGCACTTGGAGATGGTAGTATGTATTACTTTACTCTGCATAAGCTAAGTGGTCTTCTCTCAGATAAGAAAAAAGTTACATTAGGTACACAGCCAACAGTACTAAGAACCTTTAGGTCCTTATCTACGACCAATGTTTTTGCTTGTTCTGATAGACCAACAGTCATCTATTCTTCAAATCATAAGCTTGTGTTTAGTAATGTTAATTTGAAAGAAGTAAATCACATGTGTTCATTAAATGCAGAATCATATCCAGACAGCTTGGCATTGGCTACAGATAGTACTGTAACTATAGGAACAATTGATGAAATTCAAAAATTACACATACGAACTGTTCCACTTGGAGAATCACCTAGACGAATTGCATATCAAGAAAGTTCTCAAACTTTTGGTGTTATCACAATGCGGGTAGATATGCAAGAAAGCAGTGGTGTCAGTATTGTTAGACACTCTGCATCTACTCAAGCTGCTTCAACATCTAGTAGTAGTCATATAGCAGCTCATAATAAACCAACAGGACATACGGCCAGTGAGATTGGACAAGAAATTGAAATCCACAATCTTCTTATTATAGATCAACATACATTTGAAGTTCTTCATGCACATACATTAATGCCTACTGAATATGCCTTATCATTAATATCTACAAAATTAGGTGAAGATCCAACTTCTTATTATGTAGTGGGAACTGCATTAATAAATCCTGATGAAACTGAACCAAGAATGGGCAGGATATTATTATATCACTGGGGTGATGGAAAACTTACTCAAGTAGCAGAAAAAGAAATCAAAGGATCATGTTATTCATTGGTAGAATTTAATGGAAAACTTCTTGCAAGTATCAATAGCACAGTTCGTCTATTTGAATGGACTGCTGAGAAAGAACTCAGGCTAGAATGTAGTCATTTTAATCATATTATAGCACTGTATCTTAAAACCAAAGGTGACTTTGTCTTAGTTGGAGATCTCATGAGATCTTTAACACTTCTTCAATACAAAACTATGGAAGGTAGTTTTGAAGAAATAGCCAGAGATTACAATCCTAATTGGATGACAGCCATTGAAATTTTAGATGATGATACCTTTTTAGGAGCTGAAAATTGCTACAATCTCTTTGTTTGTCAAAAAGATAGGTAAGATGTTATAAAGATAGAAAATATTGATTTGTATTTATTAATAGAACGAAATGTTTTGAATTCGTTTGGCGTATTTTTTATAGTGCAGCTACTTCTGAGGATGAAAGACAACAAATGCAAGAAGTTGGTCAATTTCATTTAGGTGATATGATAAATATTTTCCGTCATGGTTCTTTAGTAATGCAAAATTTGGGTGAATCAAGCACACCAACTCAAGGTTGTGTACTATTTGGAACTGTAAGCGGTGCTATTGGTTTAGTTACTCAAATTCCATTTGCATTTTATGAGTTTCTTCGTAACTTAGAAGATAGATTAACAAGTGTAATTAAAAGTGTTGGCAAAATTGAACATAATTTTTGGAGAAGTTTTAACACTGAATTAAAGATTGAACAATGTGAGGGTTTCATAGATGGCGATTTAATAGAAAGTTTTCTTGATTTAAGTCATGATAAAATGGCAGAAGTTGCCATGGGTCTTATGGTAAGAAAAAAGCTTAATCTTTAGTAAAAAATATTATAAACATTATTTTCTACATTTTGAAATATATTATCTCTGTTCAGATCGATGATGGTAGCGGTATGAAGAAAGAAGCAACGGTTGATGATCTCGTAAAAATTGTTGAAGATTTAACAAGAATACATTAAAAAACTTGTTTGACTGATTTCTGCAGTCAGTGGTATATAAAACCAGTGGTATATATATATGTGGTAATATACCAAAAGATAAATTTAAAACGAACAAAATGTAAATACAGTTCCATTTACTTAAAGGATAGAATTTATTTGAGAACTTTTTTATTATTATGTACGTTTTCATTAAATAATAGAAAAAGTATTATAATTAAACAAGTTTCCTTTCCATAGAAAACGTTTCTAAAATTAACAAGTTTTGCAGTTATAATAAATATTGGCATTTTTAAATGCTACATATTTTTATAAGCACTGAATGGTATTGATAGATTCCTATGAATTGAGTAAATTTCATATTATTTTTTTTTTCTCTCTTCTTATTATAATATACATTATTTTCAAATATAAATTATTATAACAGAACAAAAAAGTATCTGTGATGTTTCCATAAATTTAACTATACTGCAATGCTTTATCATTTATTATTCTCACTATCCCTTATTTCGATATCGTTTTAAAGCATGCTAACAATTACTACTGTCTATATAAATAGACATTATTTAACAGTTTTCAACTGTATAAGTACTATGGTATAAATATTTGTGTTATTACCAAATTGTTTTAATAAAATGACTGTTTTAGCCGCTAAATGGAATTATAACAATAAATTTACATATTTGTAAGATTGAATGTAAATAAAGAGAGTCATCCATTTGGAGATAGGATTTTTACTATTACTTTGCGATAATTTATTTTTTTGTATTTTTTACAATTTTTAAAGTATATGGATCAAATAACCAATTGCGTAAGTCTTCAAGACCTTGTCCTGTTATTCCACTAGTTTCAATTACACTTATCTCCTGAGTAATTTCTTTCTTCAAACGTGCAAATTGAAGCATTAGAAGAGCTTCATTTCTCATTTGTCTATAAGAAAGATCCATCTTGTTTAAAATTAGTGCAATTTTTATATTTTTTAATCTTGGCTCAACTAATGTCGAGTACAATAAAACACCAGCCGCACTAATTTGGCAAAGATTACTGGTATCCACGACATAAATTAATTTATAAACCTAATAAACAATGAAAAGTACATAGTGATATACACACACATATACATATATATATATATATATATATATATATATATATATATATATATATTATGTATGCAAAGCATTGTGTATGTATAGCAATTTCATTCACGATTACCTTGTCGAAATAATGTTTCCATATTGGTGCCATATTACCACCAATCTCTCTAATAATTATGTCAAATTCACCAGTATCATTTTTTACTGTAAATAAATTGATACCATTAGTTTGTACTGTGTGAGTCGCATCATCTATTTCGTCACCTTGAAGACGTTTCAACAGAAGCGTTTTACCAGATTTCAAAGCACCAAGACATAAACACATGTTTATAACTTATTCTATAAATAATAAAAACTTCACGATAATTTTATAAAACTGAAAAACACAAAGAAAAATATTTTCTTTTATATATGTAAATTATTAGAACAATTGCGTTTCATATATATCATTGATTTGAAAGGATGATGTATGTATGTCGTACGTAAAATATGTATCTATAATATTGATCTAACAACAAGAATTCTTAGAAATAATTAAAGTTTTCTTTATGTTTACAAAAGACTATAAATATTATCAATATTAATTGTCAACATAGTGATATTTTATTATATTCCATGAACTTCAGCACAGTTATAGTATACATGGTTGTAATTTACTCAAACAAAATTCTTTATTATTACAACGAATATCTGATACATAATAAACATATACACTTAGCAACATAATATAATTATTTCTTGTAATCCACATAAAAAAAAAATGTATATATGACAATTAATTTTATAAGTACAATCTGTTCTGTTGTGTATGGTGCATCGATATAAAATACATGGGCACATTATAATGTACACAGTCATATTTTAAACTTTAACAAGTAATAAAATAATATGTATACGTTTATATCTAAAACATAATAAAACCAATATCACAATATATAGAAATATTTAGAACAAATGTGCACAATAGTACAGTTTTCATTTGTTGAACTGAGTGAGAAATGCTATATATTACTATTTTCTTACAATATCCTTAATAAAATTTGCTTAATCAAATTAAATAAACAATATATTTAATCAAACTTATTTACTTAACCAAACGAAACGAAATGACATGTAAATAGCATATAAAATAATTTTTTTATAATTTTGAAAGTCATATGCTTTAAAAAAATATAAATTAAAAAATATAAAGCTTTTTAATTACTAACAATAGAAAATAATATTTTAATACATTTTTCTAGCAATGTTAGTTACAGACAAGTCATGTAGTGAGATAAAAATTGCTGTCTGTGAATATTAATATCAAATCTAATATTACAATATTTAATATATGAAAGCTACTTATTATACTAGTAATTACATGATTCGAATTATATTTTCGAATTTATATCGTCAAAATATATTATAAATCAAAACAAAATTATTTACAAATAATTAATGCTATTTAATCCTCAAATGGAGTCTAAACAAAATAAAATGATTTTCTTACGAATATATCTAATGCATTACAGATATATTTCACATATATGTGTGTTTGTGTGTGAAAATATAAGCATAATTTTTGGAATTTTTAAGTATTCATATAAAAAAATAAAATAACAAAAATTGCCTTGTTTTGAGAAAACAAGAATTTCCTAATGTGCACAAGGCACTTGAGGTTTATTTTCCATATATTAACTTACTATAATTTAGTTAGTTATTATTATGTCAATATCAGTAATCATTGTATATCAATATACGTCAATTAAATATAAGAATTTCTTGTTTTCTTAATACTTTTAAAGAATAGAGATTTGTTTAATTTCTTATGAATTGACTAATCTTATACTATATCTATAGTACATATAATTTAATTTCTGTACAAATTTATTTATAAATATACTTATGTGCAATCAGTGTGTACACTATTTATCTACGAACATTAATTTATAATTTTAAATATACACATATGTGTATATGACTTAACTTATAATTAAGTTCTGTACATAGGCTCAAAGAAGTAGATTATAGACCAATACTATCAATACTCTTGGAGGTATTTGTGTATCCTCAATATAAGACTAGATTTATGTATATAACTCAGTTGTTATGTCATTTCACGAGATACCACTTGTACTTGTTTCGGTATTTGCCATGTATGCAGGCGTTTGTCTTTACTACCAGCTATGATCTACAATAAATAAATTCTCATATTTTTATACATCTTTATGTAAAAACTATAACTGTACAAGTAATATATACAAAAAATAAATAATTTTATTATTTATAAAATATTAATATTATCTTCACAACTTTTAAGTACCTTATTGTCAACAACTTCCATACTCAGTAACATATTTCCTGGTCCAGGTATACTACAAATTAGTTTATGATCCTATAAAAAGAAATAATCAAGCAATTTATATACACTACATATTTTATATATAACTGTAAATAAATATAATTTTTAAATAAAATTTCTTACCTGAATATCAAAAACATAAATATTTCCATCATAACAGCCAGCAAATAAAAGCTTATGATAAAGGCGCATGCAAACGATACCTACACCTGCATCATATTGTACTCTTTGTTCTCCGTTCTATAAGAAAAATAAATATAACAATTTTATTAAAAATAAATGTAATAATTTCATAATAATATATTGTGTACAGTTACAAATTTTATATACTAACAGTGAAATCAAAAACAAGTATCGAAGTGCTACTTGTACCACAATAAATCAAGTTATTATTTCGCATCAAACTGTAAACGGTGTGATTCTTCTGTCCACAAATTGTCCGCAGAAATAATCCATTTTGTGCATCTCGTATTGTTATTGGTTGATTACGAGATGCTACAATAAGAACTCTTCGCGGACCTTCATTTGTAGCTTTTAGAGCAAGTACAGATTTGTCAGAAAATTGTATGCTATCACCTTTGATAATACCAAACTATAATACAAAAACTTAACATTATTATAATATTACAATACAATAGATATTTATATTTATCAAATTAAAATTAAAAAATATATCTTCATACAAACCTTTATATGAAAACGAGAAACATGTCCTGATTTAGTACCAATGAATATTATACCCCAAGCTTGATCCATACATTGAACAGGACTTCCAACATTTGCAACATTATTAATTGGTACACCAGTCTAAAGTAAAAAAAACAAAATATATATATATATAATTAATCTAATTATATATAATATAATAACTGAAGAATAATTGATCATAATTATATTTACTTTTATATTGTAACATCGCAAAGTTCCATCCAAAGAACCTGAATATACCAAGTTCTTTGGATGATCAACACCACTGGATTTGTGGATATACAAACATGTAACTGCTGATCTGTGACCTTTATAAATATTTAATATTCCATTAGATGTTTGACTATATCTATATATTGAGCCATCTTCACTAGCTGCTAGAAATGTATTACCAAATACCTAAAATATACAATATTTATAATATTTTTGTTATTCTTAGAATATATAATATTAGAATATATAATTCAATAATATTATTTTCTTCAATAAAGTCTTCTATGGCTTTTTATTACACACAAATTGTCAAAAGTTCACATTTTTGAAAAATTATCTAAAAAATGAAAATAATAAAACCATTTAATTTGTATTTTTACCTGGATATCTAATATAGGCCCTTTATGAACTGTATATTGTCTTTTCAATGGCTGTTCGTCTTCTGTGATTGCATCTGATAATGGTATTTCCTTATCATGATGATGATCTATGATATATTGATCTTTTTTTCTTTCCTCTACAATTTCAATGTCTAGTTTTTCATTTGGTGGTAACATCTTCATAATTGAAGGAACAGTTTTTACTGATGTTACTGATATGACTTTGTTATTGGATTCCGAGGATAAATGTTCATCATTAAGTAGTGGATTTACTTTATGATGAGATTTTAATTCTTTTTTATTATCCAAAATATTGTGTGTTTTTGTTATTTGCTTTTGACACAAATTCGAAATTTGTTCTTGCACATTGTCGGATATATTTTTAATTTTTTTTATATCTTTTGATTTATTTGTTTCTATAATCGAAGAATTTGTTTTAGATGATGTAGCAAAATGTGTAGAATTTATTGTAGCTTCTGTTGCAGTAGATTTATAGGTAGTTATATGAGATTTAACAGAATCCATATGAAATTTTTCTACAACATGTTGATATATATTTGATTTAAATACATCAACCAATCTTACTTTACAATTCATCATTTCTGATTGATTATGTATTTTTCTTTTAATTGCAATATCTCGTGTTTTAGGTGTTAATGCTTGAGAATCAACATTAGATGAAAACCGTTCAATTACGTTTTCTTTCAATATGAATGATTGATAGTTGATGGATGACTCATCTTCTATAGGGTTAGTGTATTTTTTATCCTTACTACTTTGTAATTTTTGACAATTACGATTTCGTTTCGTATTAGATAATGTATTTTCAAGTTCTTGATGCATTGGAGATATATCTTTAGAATTACATAGAACTTTAGGTGAATCTTTTCCTCCATTTAAATTAGTATTATCATGTTCTATATGTTTTACATTATCCTCTATCGACTTTGAATTCCTTCGTATCGAAACATTTTTATTACTGATTTTACATTTGGATGTTTTTTTATCTTGAATATTACTAATTTGAAACGTATTAGAAATAATTTCATCTGCTTCATATACAATTTTTGGTATTTTTATTACTTTATCTTCTAACGAACAAGTGCTTTGTTTAATATTTTCTTCTGTTTTATTACTATATTTAAGTTTCTCAGATATTGACATATTAACATTAATATCCTGATTTACTAAAGAACTTTTTTTTTTATCAGATTCTTTTAAAGTCCTCTCTGTCGCTTCTGCAGAATTGTTTATACTTTCAAATATTACATTTTTTTTTAATGTATGATTATTTTGATCCTTATTCAATTTTTCATTTGAAATATTTAATTGATTAGCTTCTGTAAGAACAGATACATTAGAAATATGATTTGTAGTAAATGTTTCATCAACCAAAGAAATTTTCTGTTGATTAATAATATTATAATTTGACTTATCCACTATAGCAGAATTTACTTCTGGATTACTATAAGAAACTGCAATAGATTGTGCTTCAATGTCTTTAATTGCATTCTCTTCTTTTTCTGTTTGTTTCAACTTTTGTTGAATTACATTCTTTCCTGTAATAATTGATGAATGTTTAATAGAATTTTGCTCATGATCACAACTTAGCAACGAGAAAGTAGGTTCTGTTTCATTTAATTTTTGTAAAGATTTACTTGATGATGTAATCAAATTTTCATTCCCATTCTCTTTACTTTTTTCCACGTACAAATCTTCTACTCTATCTTCTGCAACAGCATTTATTACCTCTATTGCATGTTCCCAAATTTTTTCAGATTCAAATGAATTTTCATAGTTATCAATACTAGAATTTTCTCTCTTGTCATCCAATGAATCGAGTAGATCTCGTTTTTGTTGTAGTTTTTTAATATACAATGTATTCAAGGGAATTTCTTCTTCTTCAGGTGTTAAGTAATTTACACTTTTCAAAAATTTATTCAGTTCCTTTTTTTTCTTTTTACGTGCATTTGCTTTTAATTTTCGAGTTTCAGCCATTTCTCGTTTATATGTTTCCTCTAAAAGAGCAAGACCAGTATTATGTTTCTTGTCTTCTATATCTTCAAATGATGGCGCAAAAGATCCCCAAGTACTATCATCGGAATATATTAAGGATACTTGCATTGAATTGTTATCTTTAGATGCTTCAAAAGATTGTGATTTTTGCTTTTTTTCCTCATGTGATGTAACTTCTACTTGTTGATTCTCATCACATGATTTTGTGACATTAATTGGTGATATACAAAAATGCTTCTCTTTTTCATAATAAGGTATATTCTCTAATGAAGTACTTTTTATTACATTTTTTGAGGATTCTTTTATAGAATTGCATGTATCCAGATTTTCTTTAAGTTGATTATCAGATAGTACCATATAATCCTCTTGTATTTTATCTTCACCTTTAAATATCGATAACGATTGTGAGCTTTCACTGCATTCTAATAATAATCGATCCTTAGGACTATGAGATGGAATACTTTGTGTGTAATTTATATTTTCTTCCCTCAACGAAGATTTTTGTTTATTCCCATCAATATTTCTAATTCTTGGTTCTATTTCATCTTGACTTATTTCGGATAATCCATTGTTTGTATTTGATTTGATTATACAATTTGAATGTTCTATAGAGCTTATTTCTGCATTTTCCATTGTCTGTGATATTAAAGTAGGTGATGTTTGAAGTCTTATTGATACTGTTTTTTCTCTATTCATTTCAGAGCCCAAACTGCTAGTTAATGTAAGTTTATTTAATAATAAAGAGTCATTTTCCAGCATCTGATATAAAGTCATTTTTTCTGTCATCAATTTATGGATTTCCAAATCTATTTCTATCATTCTAGCCATTATTTCTTCTTTTATATTTGTATTTGTAACATGTACAGTATTACTTTTATGTTTCATTTCACGTTTCATTTGCAGATTACTTATTTTTTCTTGCTTTTGTGTTTTTATGGAAGGAGTCATATCTAAATCCTTATCAACTGTATTTTTATTAACATTGTTTTGTATTGTATCTATTATTGATTTATTTGTTTCTCTTATTCTTTCTAATTCAACAGTAGGATTATGTTTTTTGTTACTATTTACTAATTCTTTAATAAAATTAGTATAATTAGATGGGATCAAAATTTCATCATGTATTGTATTATTCAAAACAGTTTGAGATAATATATTTATATCTGGGCATTCATGCGTATCTTTACCATCAGATATACATGCGACCTGCATATCATGAGAACATTTATTTTGTTCTGAATCAATAATCGCATTATCCATATTTTCTTTCTGAGATATCTGATCAATTACAAAATGATCTATTTTTTGATCATCATACACATGTACTGTTGAATCAGAATTTTCTAATTTCACAGTTTCTTTAATAGGATCCATAATTGCAAAAATATTTTTAGATTCTTTCAAAGCAGCTTTTATTGGAATTTGTAATTTCTTGGATGTTCCCTTTGTAGGCGATTTCCAAAGTTCTTTTTTAGATACAAGTAAATTAGAATTAATATTAGTATAAGCATCATTATTTGACTGTGAATTATTATCATTTGTGCTTTCTTCTTCACATGAGTCTATATTAGTAACAGAATGCGCTATATTTTGGTTTGGCATATCCGCACTGTTATTTTCAATTGCATTACTATCTATTAGTGATGCTAAAGATGAATCAGTGTCAGTGTTGATTATATTGTTCAGAGTACCATTTGATATATCACTGAATGAAGAAACTATTGTATTATTTACATCTGACAGATTTATATCCGATATAGATACAAAATCTAAAATGTCTTTTTTACTTGATCGTTTTTCCTTAGCTGAAGAATCTTTTACAATACCAATATCTGATTTTTCCATTTCTGCATTATCTTCACATTTATTTAACTCAACAAATATTTCACCTTGTCTATTGGATACATTTTGAGTATTTGTTTCAACATTTACTGATTGTATAGATTTATTATTTTCGACAGAGTATTCAGACTGATCAAAGTTATTTGTATCTTTATCTTTCTCATTCTTCGTAAAATTTTTGGTACATTTATGTAAATATCTTTTACTGGTCATTTCTTTCTTTTTATCTTTATTGTCTAATAAATTAAAATTGTTGTTTAGGAAAACTGTCGCACTGTCATTCATTTTGGAATTTTTTTCATAAAATAATGTTCCTTCATTTTTATTTAATTGTTCAACTACATTTAAAGAATTATTGTTAATATTATTATCATACGCCGAAGTGTCTTGATTATTTAAATGATCGAATTTATCATTACAAAATGATTGCAATTGTTTATTTTCATCATCTATAATGTTATCTTTTCTAACAGTAGCTGTATTTTTTGCCTCTAAATCTAATATATATTGACAACTATTGGATTCAACAGGATCTGCAACAAATCCTTTAAATGGACTACCTATACTTTCAGGTGAGTTTATTTTATTTCTTATTAAGTATTGATTATCAATCATTTCATCATACGTGTTTAACGTAGAATTTATTATATTTTCTCCAATTTCGAGATTGTCTGGATTCTTTAATAACTTTTGGTCAGCTTGATTTATGATTGTAGTGTCTACTTTCAAATTTCTATCTTGTTCACTCTGAGAAATTACATTTTTATTAATAACACTTGTACAATCCATTGATATTTTCATATTCTTTTGCGATTCATCTTGCATAAGGCATTCATTGATCAAACCCAACTGAATATCAGTAGATTCTACACAATCAGAGGCATTGTTAGATTGAATTTTAGATTCTATGCATTTATTTTTTTGCAATGCATTTTTTCCTGAATTTTCTATATTTTCATTACATGATGATAAATTCCGAAGTTTTATATTTTCTTGGGACTGTTTCTCACATTTCTTTTTTTGTGAGCTAGATTCCTCAGTAATTGAAAAGTTGCGCATTTCTTGTTCTGCGGATATTTCGTTAGAAGAAGATTTGGATCTTCTTCTAGATTTTAAGTTATTTTGATCATACTTGATAATAGATGGATTATGATCTTTGTTTGTGTTTTTAGTTTGAAAATCTTTGTTTGAGTTTTTAGTTTGAAAATCTTTGTTTGTGTTTTTAGTTTGAAGATCTTTGTTTATGTTTTTAGTTTGGAGATCTTTGTTTGTATTTTTAGTTTGGAGATCTTTGTTTGTGTTTTTAGTTTGGAGATCTTTGTTTATGTTTTTAGTTTGGAGATCTTTGTTTGTAATTTTATTACTGGAATTTCCCATAGATTTTGTTTTAATAGGTTTCGTTTTAATATTTGTAATTTTTGATGTTTCCATACATTTTTCTTTATCTATAGTTACTATTAATGATTCAGTATTATTTATATCATTAATAACTCCTTCATTCTTCTCACTTGATGTTTCTTTCAATTCATTTTTCGATAATATAATATCATTAACAGAAATTTCCTCATTTTTAACAAATTTTTTTTCTATTACAGATTCTGTATTTGCTGGTAATAATACATGATCAGTAATAGATTGTACATGTTCATGTTTATCAACCTGAATATCCATTTGATTCTTTTCAACTTTATTTTCTAATGAGTTTAGAATATCAGAAGTATTATCTACTTTTTCCTGATTAGCATTTGATATTTCTTTCGCTTCTTTTATTTTTGTTTTCATTTCAGTTTTCTTTTTTATCTTTTCTAGCTTTTCCTTTTTTAATTTTAATTCCTTACTTCCTTCTGATTTAATATTTTTAAATTTGCTGGAATCTGAAGATATTCTATTTGTTTGTGTAATAGAATGTTTATCTTTCAAATTTGCATGAGACATAGTTTGCAACAAAATGTAATCATCTGTGTTTTGTTTTTCATTTATCATAGACTTTGACAAATTATCATTTAATATGTCATTGTTTATTGCATGTTTATTACTTACCACTGCTTTTTCCTCGTGCATTTTCTGTTCATTTTCCATTTTTCGTTGTAATGCACGTGCTTTGTATGCCTTTATGTCTATTTTTTTAGATGTTGCTTTATTATCCATTAACCTTTCTGTATTTGATTCTTTAACTTCAGTAGTAACTGACAATACTTCTTTCCCTAAATGGTAAATTTTTTCTTTATGACGTTGTTCCTTTATAGTGGGTGTATTAGTTAAGTTCTTGATTGTATTATCATTATTATTAAGAACAGTATGCTCTGTTTCTGTAATATTTATTAATTTATTATTTAAACATTCTGAGTCTTCATTTGTTTCAGATGTATTTTCAATTATTTTTTGTTTATCTAGATTATTTAATATAGGCATCTTATTTTGCTCTTGACATTTTGCATTTAGAACTATTTCAGCAGTGTTTTTCATAAATTCTGTTTCTTCTATGCACTTTGATGCTTTTGGAATTAATTTTAATTCTGCTTTTGTTTTTAGTTGTACTATTGTAGGGATTAGTGTAATTCTATTACTCTCTTGTATTGTACATTTGTCTTTATTTTCCAAAATTACTTCCTTATCTATTAATGTCTTTGTAGTTTCCTGCTTTTTAAAACATGTATTATTCACCATTTGTATATCAAGACCAATACTTTTTTCTAAGGCAGTATTAGATTCTTCTTTAACATTTGTTTCTTTTTTAATTTCTATTTCTGTAAGTAAGTTAGATCTATCATTTTGATCATTATCAGAATTAGAATTGCTTTCAACTATTTTCCTTTTCTTTTTCTTTCTTTCTTTCTTATATTTTAATTTTTTTTCTTTCCTTCTTTTATTTCTTTTATGATATTTTCGTTTCCTACCTTCTTCATTCCATTTACGCTGTATCTCAGCTGTTACTTCATCCCTTATTGTTTCATTTAATGATTTATTTTTAGCTATCTTTTCCTTTTCTTTAATTACTTTAAGGAGCTTAGTTACATCAGACGGTGTTCTGTTATCACTACTTGTGCTAGTATCATCTGTCTCACTTTGACTTGAACTGCTCATATTACAATCCTTTTCTACATTATCCTTTCTAGATACCCTTTTGGACAAAGCAGTTTTATGACTTAAAGAATTTTTATTTGTTTTAAATGAATGTGAAGATTGATGCTTTCTTGAATTGAAAGTTCTATTATACTTTGTATTTTTCAAATTTGTATTGTAGCTATATCTACTTATTTGTGTTTTACAAGGATTTGATGATAAACTTCTCATTTGTTTTCCATATTTTGCTTCCCATTCTTCTTTTGTAAGGTTCCTAAAAGCATCTGGACCTTCTCGTTCTTTTCTAGTCCACCTATTATATCTTTCAGATTTAGAAATATATTCATTTCCTGAACTACATTCATGTTGTTTACTAGAATCGAAAATCTTGCTTTTAGAACTAAATGATGTAATATTTACTGACATAGTTTCAGTGGGTATTGAGGTTTTTGCTATTTCACATGTTTCATTTGCTTTTATTGTAGACTTTGATTTTTCATCTAAATCTGTTGATTTTAATTCTCCTGTTTCTTTTACAGTAACAGTTGAAAGTATATCATCTAAATCAGTTACATTAAACAGTGAATGTTGTTTTCTTTTTTCTACATTTTTTGGTGTAATATCTTTTTCTGTTACATGTACATTACTGGTAAAATGATCAATCTGTACATCATTAGTTTCAAATGGTGTCTTAGAAAATACTTCACTGGAATCTAATATTATATTTTCACTGACCTTAACAGAATTTGCAATTGAAGCTATATTATTATCATTAATATTTGACTCTGCAATGATAGAATCTGTAATTCTACTATTATCATCTTTTAATTGATTATTGTATTCTGTGTGTGTCTTGTTATTTATCTGTTCAAAATTAATATCCTCTGAAATAATGTTATTTAATATTTCTTCTTCATTAGAAAATATATACGAATTACTGTTCTGACCTTCATCATTAGAGTAACTAAAAATACTTTCATTCGATTCTAATGGTATGGCATCAAGTTGTAATACTTCACTTAAATGATGAATAAAATCTGTAGGTAAATTGGTGATATCAACGATAGCTGTTGGATCTAACATTGCATTTAACTGATTCATAAATTCTTCTCTATCATAACTTTTTATTTTTTCGTCTTCAGTATTTCGCATCTTTAATGATAATGATGACCTTTTTTCTTTAACAAGATGTTTCATAGCAATATCAAATTTTCGAAGACTAGAATTGTTAATCATGTTACGAATATCATTTTTACTCATTTTCAAGAAACGACTGATAATTCTATTTTTCCATGAAGATTCAGATGGAGGAGATTCTACTTTCTTTCTTCTTTTTATAACATCTTGAGGTCTTTGTGTGGTAGAATTATCAGAAGTTATAGAAATTGGAGACTCTAAATTAGACTTTTGTGATTCATCAATAAGACTGTTAATTGTATCAATGTCTTTTACTTCTATATTACATTTTGTGGTTCTATCTTGATTATTTCTAATCATTTGATTAGTACATTCTTCAATCTTTTGATTGGAACATTCTTTTACATGCATGTTTAATGGAGATAGACAGGAAATATATTGTTCTTCCTCACCATCTTCAATGTTTTGATGCCATTTTCCTTGCTTATTTATTTTGTTTAATTTAGAATTTAAATGAAACATGACTTTTGGTCGAGTCTGTTTATTTACAAGGGCATTTTCTTCAACATCAGAATTTTGATTTAATTGTTTTTCAAGTTCAAAGTTAGGTGATTCATGAGATTCGGTTATAATTCGTTCTTTTAAACTTATTTTAGTAAATTTATTGCAATCTTGATCCAGCTGCTCCTCTTTCTCCTTATTAATATTTTGATGTATTTGTGTAGAGGATGACGATACATCACTAATATCTTTTTGTTCTACAGATGTATTTACTAGATGAATTTCAGTACATAGGCTTTGCTCAGATTCAGTATTAATATTTACATCATCTGTTATATTCATAGCTCGTTTTGCAAATTGCATTGCTTCTTGCATCTCTTGAAGTTCATTCTTACTTTTAACAGTATTATCTTGATTGGAAATTGAAACAAGATCTAATGTTTTGTTATAAAGCAATCCTTGATGTTTAACTTTGTTTATTGTTGCGGATGATGGTACTTCATAAGGTGTCATTTGTAAAGGTGCTGTATGAGTTAATATCGGTGAAAAGTTAATTGAAGCAGTTGATAAAAAACTTGAAGATGATGGTATATTTATTTGTGATAATGTAGAAAAAGTTGTTGTTTGTGCTAATGTAGTACTTGGTGGTGCAGTAAAATTTACAGAGCAATATAAGTCTGTAGGAGTTACTGAAACTGCACTTGATTGCGAAGAATTAAATTCATGTATTGTTGAATTTGACTGATTTTGTGGCAAAAGATGTTGATTAAATGGCAATGTTCCCTGTTGATTATTAAAATTGGGTGGTGGTTGTTGAGGATTAAAATTTGGTATGTTCATTACTTCCTCCTTGTGTGTATTATAATTCATTGTAAATGATTTCCATGAATCAAAAACTGGCACTGTTTGTAAAATATCTTCTTGGCTTGAAGAAATGTTAACAGATGTAGATGATAAAGTATTATGATCTGCACATGATGTAGTAGCCTCTGAAGTATCCTTATTATGCATTAACTTTGACATTGTAGGAAATTGTGATTGAGATCTGCTCAAATCAAATGAAGATAATGCATTATATTGTGAATCTTGATTTAAAGAAGTTATATTTCTTTGCAAATGCAGTGATGATGTATGTAAATCAAATCTTGTTGATTCATTTCGTGATTTATTATACATATAGCTATGTCTTCTATGCGACCATCTCGATTTAAATGGCTTTCTACGGAGTGAATTTATTTGATATTGTGATGGTATCCAATGAGATTTTTGTTTTGCTTTTTTTGATATAGATCTATGTAAAGAATGTTGCATGTCTGTGATTGCATTTGCTTGCTGATATTGTATATCATCAGATGATTTTTGTATATTTTCTAAATTAAACCTACTATCAGAATTTATATATTCAGACTGATACTGTAATGATGTATTCACACATTGTATATTTAATTCATGATCTTGTATTTGAGTATTATCAGTTTGTAGAACATTTTGAGGTTGTAACATATTTGTTTTTCCTGTACTTCCATGTGAAGAGTATATTAATTCTGTATTACATGCTTCTGAAATACTTGACAAAGTAACAGACATATTACGTGGAGAATTGGTCCCTTCTTGCGATTTTTGACCATTAACTTTTCGTGATTTATTTTCTGTTACAATTATATCGTTAATAATTGTCATAGATTCTACATCATGTAGAATGTTTTCTTCAATATCTATTACATCAACACCTTCAGTATCGCTTTTAACTTCCTTGACATTGTCATGTATAAAATGAAATACATTTCTAACTTCATTAGAACCATCATTTTTATCAGACTTTACATTGTCCGAGTCAATCCTACCTATGTCTTTAAAATCATTAAAAGTAAGATTAAGTTCAGGTTGTTCATGCCTTAATTTAAGCATACCTAAATTAAGTATATTTTTGTCTTTTACATTAGACAATGGTACCGTGGACAAATCATCTTGCCATAAATTAGTAATATCTTCCTTGGTAATGGTAGATAATTTTTCTTTCAACCGAACTGCAGTCTCAGTAATCTTCTGTTGACGTTCTTCCTCGGATCCAAGTAAAGGAGTCTGCTGTAAACATGGCTCATCTTTAACATGTTCTGATTGATCTTCATCATTCTGATTTTGCATGAACACTGTTTTAGGACTTCCAACACTTTTATTATAATCTGAGGAATATGGCACAATGGATGGCCTATTAGAATCTGGAAAATGTAAATTTCCCCTATGAATTGTACCCCTTCCTCTGCCATTGGGACGAAAGTGGGATATACCACGAAAAATAGGACGTTGATATTTTCCTTTGCTCCAAGATAAAAAAGATGAGCCATGATTTGATCTACCTGACCAATTCTCTGATGTTGGTAATCTGTTATGGGACAAACGGGGATGACTAAAACGTGGGTGAGATAAGCGGGTCCCACGATAAGCACCAATTGGGCCATTTGGATGAATACCCCGTGGTTCAATCCCCCGTCCTCGAAAACCAGATCCACTCATTACACCCCACAGTACAACACTTTTTTATTCTTTTTATATTTTCTACACTTTATTATTCTTCGTTTTATAATTCCGTAGATAAAATTAATGAAATACAGATAAAAGAAACAATTTACATTATTCTTCATTTACTTAACGAAGTTTGTATCACTATATTGAATGTGAATCTTCATAAAAACATTTAACTTGTTTATATATAACATCATGATACTTTTTTATGTCAATTATTTAATAATCCCATTTTTCTCTCATAAATAATTTTAAAAGAATCTTAAATATAATAGAACTATGCAAAGACGTACTATATACAATATAATGTTTATATTTGAATTAAAATATTATATACGTCTTTAAAGAATCCAATTACGGAATGTAATCGATAGAGTTGCATTTTTCTTATTCATCATACAATAACACTAAAATACTCGAATATACTATTTCTGTTGATACATTCGCCATGTTGTTAGTTGAATGTGTCAATCATTATTAATTATTAATTGCAACTTTTATCTTGTAGACCAATATTTTTTATGCTGTTAATAATATTTTCATATATTTTATATCGCAATTAAAAATTCTCTATTCATTATTGTACTTAAATGAAATTGTTTCTTATATATTGTAATTTATATTGAAGCTTGACAAATATTGACATTTCATTTTAGACAAAGATGTAATAACACTTGTTGTACTCTCTTCTTGGTTTATAATAAGTACTTATAAATAGAAACAAAACAATCACAATATTCAAAATCTATCACTGTTTTAAAAAGTATATAGGCCATACATATTTGATGTAGTCGCAACTTTAATGCTTGGTCACGTGAGATGAAAACATAGCTGCAGCATTGACTGTAAATGTAGAAAGACTTTCAAAACCCTTGATAAAATCGCGCGTTAATTTGAAAACAGCCTTTACTTGTGATAAATGAAATTGTATTTTATAATAAAATATAATAATAATTCAAGTCAAATAAAATTAATAACAATTGTATAATATATATTTAAATACATCTAAAATCTATATATATATAATTGTATTTATATATTATCTATAAATAAATAAAATTTGACATAATCTTCAAGTATACAATTATACCTTAAATTCGTTTCTTTACCTCATCTTTTACCTATGGAGAATGATCTAGATTTTGTTAAGATTTATCCACAGAGAAACTGTCTGTCAATTCTGTGGTATAGAATTTTTCGTTTGACAATATGAAACTACAAATCGAATAACTGTATTTTGATTAAATACTATCAAAAACTTAAAAATTACAACGTTTTATAAATTATTGGAATTTAAATAATATTTCAAATTTAGTATCACTTAATATTACCGCGAATTTCTATTTGTTTGACAGCATCACATAATAACATAATGGGATCATTAACAAGCAGACAAAATGCTGGTGTAGAAGAAGTTGATATTGTTTCAAATCATGCATATAAATATCCTCCACGTTCTGGTTAGTATAATATACATGTTCTTTGTCTTTTTACTAATGATTAAGTATTACTAAAATAAAATACAATGAAATTATATAGAGTATATATTTACATAGAGTATTTATTTACTATTGAATTTATGAGATTATTTATTTATATATACTTTACGCAAAATAGTTATCAATCATTTATTTATGATTTAATAGATAAATTTATATATAATATAAGTATAAATTATTTTTATATTAGGAAGCTATTTTGGTAGTCATTTTATTATGGGTGGTGAAAGATTCGATACTCCACAACCAGAAGCATACCTCTTTGGAGAAAATGCAGATTTAAATTTCTTAGGCAGTCGACCAACACCTGTATGAAGAATTAAATTTATTTTATAGAAATTATTAACAATTAACAATATATCAAGTAAAAGATATATGTTACAGTTCCCATATCCTCCACCACAAACAAATGATCCTACAAAAACTTTAAAAAGTTTAGTAAATATAAGAAAAGAATCATTAAGATTAGTACGAAATGTGGATCAAACTTCAACGTCTTCTCAGTGTCATAATGTAAAACGTTACGGTGATAGTGATGGTGACAAAAAACCAAATCGTTTCAATATTGAATTTACTTTTGATTGTGATGTAAGGTGTGCTATCACAATATATTATTTTTGTACAGAAGAAGTTACAACAAAAGGGGTTACGTATGTATTATTTTATATATATCAAAAGAGTATATGTTCAACTTTTTATATGATAAAAAGTGGATATAATATTAATAATGATTTAAAATCATATATAAAAAAATATCTTTATGATTTATAGATATGTACCAAGAGATCCTTCTATGAATTCTGAAACATATCATTATAAAAAAGGTGCTAATCAATTGTTCTCTCAAACATCTCATATATTTGATCCAAGTCTTTATAATGAAGAAGATTTAATATACAATGCAGATAGAGAAGTATGTATTACAAATGTAATGTTTTAAAATACAAAAAAGTTATTTCACATTTTATTTGTTTTATGATCTTTTATGCTTACATTAACAGATTATTCCAATAGCAATCTATTGTATAGCAGAAGAAGGATCAGATGAACCAAAACAGTCTCACACAACTATTGCTGTAGTTGAAAAACATTCAGATGGAACATATGTATTAAAAGCACTTAAGCAAAAACTTTATGTAGATGGACTTTGTTATTTGTTGCAAGAAATTTATGGAATTGAAAATAAAAACACTGAAAGCGCAAAGGTAATAAATACATTGATATCTGTCTATTAATTAGAGATATTCTGCTTATTTTTATCATCAGAAAATACTATTGTACAGCAACAAGGCAGTGATGAAGATACGGATGACAATGGTTCTGAATGTGTAATTTGTATGTGTGATGTACGTGATACCTTAATTTTACCATGTAGACATTTGTGTTTGTGCAATGGCTGTGCAGATTCCCTTCGGTATCAAGCAAATAATTGTCCCATATGTCGTGCTCCATTTCGAGCTCTTTTACAAATTAAAGCACTTCAAAAAGCAACTGGAACTATTATATCCAATCCACCAATACCCGAGGTAATATTATGTTTTTTTACAAGCCATATAACTTTTAATAAGATACAAATGAATGTTTTTAAACTTCTAGGGTAGTTGCGAGAATATTCCAGCAGGTTACGAAGCAGTATCGCTTATAGAAGCTTTAAATGGTCCATATACACCAAGAACTGCTGTTCTTGCACCTGAATCTCCTGATACACCAGATACAGATACAGCAAGTGCTATTCAGGCTGCAGAAGCATTGAATAGGTATATTTAGATATGTCAGTCTATATTTAAAAAATGATATAATATAAAACTTATTAGCAGTTCATTCAATTGAAAATATTATTTTGCAGATCAGCTGAACGTACACCCATTTCAAAGCATTTGTCTTCAAAGGATGTAGATATGAGTGCTAGAACCAGTGGCACTCCATGTCCCACTCCAGAATTTAGGATGTCAGTTCTTCTTGCAAGGGATGAAAATTCAGGATCACAAAAAGATCTACATACTCGATCTCCTGCAGTAAGAACTAAATCTGGGCATTCTCGTGATAAATCCGGCTTAAGATCACGTGATACTCTCAGATTAGTAAATGAAAAACAACCTGTTTCATTGTATGAAGTAAGTCTTACAACTGTAGAATTTTTTTATTCATTCATCATGCATATGATAATTCAAAGTCGGTTTTGCTTCTTATAGTGTCAGAATTGTATAGTAGGTAAAATTTTCTGTTTATGTCAAACATATACATTAGTATTTACAGGGCCAAGGGCAAGACGAAGATAGTGAAGCAGAAAAATTATCTCCACTGTTAGATGCAGCAACCAGTACTGAAGTTTTAGATGTTCATAATCACAGAATATGTGATGACATTGATGATGAGATACAAAATACAGAAAATGATGATAATGATATTACATGTCACTCTCATTAATTTGTAGAATCTCGAATTTCTGCAGGATATAATTATTTTTAAACACATTTGTGCATTATGCTCTCTTTAGAAATCATCATATTTTATTATGTATATATTGTAATTTATTTATCATTTTATTAGATACTATTTCAAAGTATTTTAGTTTAGTTATTGATCGATCGTTGTAAATATATAACTTTATGTAAATCAGTATTTTAAAATAATGTATCATTAAATAAAACTGTTCTTTTTTTTAATTACTAAAAACAGTGTTTATAATTTTTTGTTGTTTAACATTTTGCAACTTCATTATAATATATGTTTCATTAGATTCATGGGTGAAATTATAACAATAAAAAATCTTCTCTCTTTTTTATTTAAATTGAATTCCAAAAATCTTATTTACGCTGTAGCAAGAACTTTCCTGAATTTTTTCCATTCTTCAAGAGGTCCATGCTCAGGTAAATATTTAACATTACAACCATCTGGAGCAAGACGACCAAATGCTTTTAATTCTTCATACACAGCACGATCATATTTAGTAAAACCCCATTTCTTAGATACATAAATCTTCTGACGACCAGGAAACTTAAACTTCGCACGACGTAATGCTTCAATTACAGCAGCCTTATGCCGATCTGATGAACGCACACTCATTATAGGTTGTCCAATATGTACTCTAGCTACAGTACCTTGAGGTTTACCAAAAGCTCCTCTCATTCCAGTTTGGAGCCTATAAAGATTTTTTTTCTTTGTATAATTTAACTTCTATATAAACTTTGATTAAAAATTATAATTCAGCAAAATAAATATGTAACTGTATAAATGAAATTTACTTACCTATCAGCTCCAGCACATGATAACATTTTATTAATACGAATGACATGGAAAGGATGAAGCCTCATACGAATATGAAATTGATCTTTACCAGCATTCTTAACCATGTATTTATTGGCACAGATTCTACCTGCTTCAAGTGCCTCTGAACTAAGTTGTTCATATTCATCAGACACTAAATGTACACATAATGGAAAATCTTCGACAGAAGCTTTCTTCTTTCCAAGATCAAAAATACGGATTTTTGGATCTGGTACACCACGACAAAATCTTGATTTAGGATAAGGTTTGTTTTTACAATATCGATAACTGAAACAGAATATAATATTTATAATATATTTAAAAAATATTTTTTTTTAGAAAAAACTGTACACATAATACGCTATATATTAATTCCAATCGTATTTCTAAATCATCTTATTTATTTTATTAATAAATTACATTAAAGATAAATTATGCTTTTATTAACAAAAATATGTTACGATGTCTATAAATTATTACATACCATCTAGCTGGTCGGCGCCCCATTTTCGTCTTTAACTATAAAAATAAAATACAAAATATTAAAATATTTCATATAAATATATATCAAATAAGCTTACATGAAAATTAATTGTAAAATATGTAATATATTCAACGATGTCACTTGATTATTCCCAATAAGTAATAACACAATCTTACCGACGTACAATGTGGCTAAACAAGAAAGACGGAAGAACACCTTTATGTCATGAACATTCCTCCAGAAAGCTTCGTGAAGTTGGTTGTAACCAAAGAATCGATTAATGTGTCAGTTTTCATGAAAGCGTTATTCTCTAGACCCAATAGATTTCAACCAATAGTTAATAGATATCGATAATTTGAAATTCCAAGACTTTACCATTTTCTCTTTCTTTACATTGTATTGTCAATTTTGTTAGATCAGCTTCTAGAAAAATTTGATTCATTTATTAAAGGGATGTCAAAGTAAGATCATAATTCAAAGGAGTGTCGATACAATTAATCCTGTAATTATTGTGTTTCATATATTGTGATTGTACATATATGAAATATGAAAAATTCAAGAGTACTATCATATAAAATGTAAATTTTTGTTTTTATTATATCATGGAAACTTCAGAGTTAACAGAAGAAAGTCCTATGAGAAGTTCATTTACAGTTGATGATTTAGATATTGAGATACTACCACTTATTTACGATATATTAAGAAGGTATGTATTTTAGTTACTGCGCGGGTTGTCAGTTTCGTAGTAGCTACGTAAGCGTGTTGTATATCTGGATATTATTTATATATCTATATTTAAGTAAGTTGAAATAATTTTACATGAGATTTGTTACATATAAATTAATTATTTAATTTGTATTATTACGCTACCAGTGATCAAATATTTCTCATAATACTTATAAGTTACTTTTAAATAAATTTTATTAGAGGTTATGGGAAATGCACTGAAAAATATTTAACCACAATATAGTTACTTGTTGGTTAATTTTAAAACTCAGTGACAATATATTTTTATATAAGTCGGTTTATTATTTCATATATAATTATTATTTTATTTCAATTTACAATGACTATTTTATTCCCTCCAGTGTGGAGAAAGATCCTCATGATACAACTCAAAAAGCAAAAGAATCACAAGATACTAGTCATAAAATATTAGAATTACAAAAAAAATTGGATTCTGCAAGAGCTCAGGTAATAAATATTTTGTAGGTGTATCTTGTTTTACTCTATAAAGATTTTCTAGTCTTGCAATGCATGTCTATATATTATATCTATTTTTAAACAAAAATTTATGTATATACATTTATTGTCTTGATTGCAATGTGCAAATGGGATAGCTAGTTCTTAAATATAAAGAATTCATCCTAAATAATTAGTCTATACAAAATTAATTCCTTTAGAAATATTATTAAAAACATATTTTCTTTTTTAAGAGAAAGTTTTTTGTCTTCTAGATTAAACGGTTACCAGGGATAGAATATAGTAAAGAAGAACAGTTACAAAAACTTGAAACACTTCGTAAACAGCTTCGGCTCAAGCGTGAACTTTTATTGAAATATCGTAATATGTGTACATTTGAAGTACCCAAGATATAAATATATACATTTTTACTATAGCAAATCGTTTTTAAGAAAACTACTCAACATGGGTTTTATACGTTTTCTTATGCGATACTTAATGAATAATGAGCAATTAATCAATAAATTAGCAGATTCTAAACCAATTAGACAAGGTGCCAAATTAGTGGTTTATTTATTTTCACAAACAGGAAAAGTAAATAGTGCATATAAATTAAAATCTCCATCGGAAGCTTTAGAAATATTAAAAAATTTAGCAAATAATATAAAAAATGAACTAAAACAAGTTAAAGAATCCAAAAAGAAATAAATATATGATTACATGTATACTTCTTATAGGAACTTAGTAGCATTTAATGATAATGTCTATTTCTAAAGATAGTAAAATTATAATCATTGACATAAAAAAAAATTCTTGCCAATGATATAGATCAGTAATTTCCATGTAGTCTTGTTTAATAAATATATTTGATTATAATAAATGAAAAAATTTGTTTATTGTTGTTATAAAACGAGTTCTATAGCAAATACAAAGACAGTACCATTGCCTTAATAAGGTAAATATTTATGCATATAATAAAAAAAATTCTGCGATTTTATATTTGAAAGTGAGTAATATTATAAAAGTTTTGAATGAAAAATTAAATGAAGAAAGGATAAAACAAATAACAAAAATCTAATAAAATAAAATAAATTATAAAGAATATTTTATGTATTTACGAATAAAAAAAGATAAGATAAATAATAAAAACGTAATAAAATAAATTATAGAGTATTTTACGTATTTGTTATTTTCCATTAAATAAATTTACAAGTTATCCTCTCTATAATTTTTAATTTATATTTCGAATTTTTCTATTAAACTTTATTTATTTGTATTTATTAAATTATAAGATTTATGAAAGTACAAGTTATTATTTTTTCAATAATTCTATGATAATAATCTTTATTTTAATAGCTTCTGTTTTCATCAAGAGATCACTTTGGTAGTAAGGTCAATTTGATAGAAATTTTGTAACAAAGAAAAAATATTCAATTTTTCAATAAATTATTTGGTCCATTTTTTCATCATTATTTGCTATGCCAAAATAACATTAAAATTTTTAAATATATTGAAATGCATTTTAGCATTCAATGTGCTCCTACATACAAGCATGTCTTCCATTATTTTCGATTTTAGTTATTTTTAATATCATCTTAAAATAAAATCATAATTTATGTATATAATAATCTATTAAATTTAAAAAAAAATATAGTTCAGTTTGTAAATACTAAATACTGAAGTTTTAAATAGCACTATTTAGCAATCACATTTATATATGCAAAAATATAAATAAAGAATGAGTAATTCTAAGTCAATATTTATTTTTATTTTAATGGCAAAATACAAGCAAGATGTCGATTTATTCGTATAATTCAAACTTGAATTTTAATATTATTAAATTCCTTTCTTTCACATTGATTGTCTTTCCAACCTTCTTTTTGAAGATTACAATTATACATTTCATATAAATAATAATTTGAATAAAAATTACATATATAATCAAAATAATATTTAATCTGCAAAAAGCATTTTGTTTTCACAGAAAATAATATTGTAAATAATTCAATAGAATTTGTGCAATAGTGCAGACATGCTTGTGGCGATTTAAATTTGGTAAATAGTTACAACAAAGGCAATCTTTAATTTAAAAAGTAAAGATTTAGTAAATCTGTTATTTAGTTCGTACTTCTTGCTACGAAAATTAACTTTCAATTTTAAATTTATATTTTATTTTTTTTTACTTATTTATTTATTTTTTTTTTTTTTTTTACTAGTATTAAAGTAGTCTTAAGAAATACTTTGCTTTTTTTCTTTTCTTTTCTTTTTTTTTTCTTTTTTTATAAGAAAGAAAAACTTCAAAAACAGTAATCTTGCTTCAAACTATATAAACATTATCGAGAAATGTTTATCTAAAAAATCAATCTATTCTAAAACATTAAAGATTTCCTCTAAATCAATATATATACTTTGTATATAAATATATCTTATATTTTTGTGGGAGGGTTTTGCTCTGACAAAGGTTGTATACTAGCATTGATAAGATTATGAGATCTACCTCTTCGACCTCTACCTTTTTTATTTTGTGTTGTGCCAGATTTTTGTGGCATATTTTCTTGTTTTGCATTCTGATATTCAAATGCTGAACTTGTTTCATTTAATTCTTGTGACTGAAAGCAAAAAATTGTAATAAAAAGAATGGCCATAAATGTTACACTCCAATATTTATCTATGTTTTTGCAGTCGTAATCTTACTTGATTGAGAGAAGAATTATTCAATCTGCCTTGTGATTTATTTGGTTTGTTAATTCTGAATATTTGTGTGCTCATAGTATTAGAGTGAGGAATAAGGTTTGATACATTTCCTACTGCTTTAGTTCGACCTTCTCTGAAAACTATTCGTTGACCACGTTTTATATATTCAGGATGTTTTATAAATCTGAAGTGTACCAATGCTTTATCTCCTGTTCTTAAGCAATCCTGAGACATTGAGATAATAGAAGCAGTTTGTCTTATACTGCCACAGTGAACTATAACATGTAATGAAATAAGAAATATTGACACAATTTCATGAATGCAAAATAAAATAGCTATTCCTGTTATAAGTATTATACAAAGTAATATAAAAATAAAAGAAATGTTAATAATTTACCCATTGCTTGATATCGAGAACTGATCGTTGTAGGATGATGTAATACCAAAATTTCACCTTCAAATTCCCAACAAGCTTGTGGATTTAAAGCTGGTGCAACCATCACCATCCCTTTTCTAATTTGTGATCTTTTTATCTTTTTCAAAGCAAAACTCGCTGTTTGCCCTCCTCTTACTTCACGAACTGGCATTCTTTTTCTATGGATACTTTTTACAGTAATAGGTATAAAATGTCCTAAAGGATCAGGCCCCAATAATAAAGTATCATTTAATTTTATTACACCTTTCAAAGTTGTACCTGACACTACAGTACCAACGCCCTAAGGATTACAGAAATTGTGTTAGAAAAGAGTAAATGTATATTAAATTAATATTATTTAAAGATATTTCAAATTTTTTAATAAGAATAATAAAAGAAATTATTTTTAATACTTCTTAGGAACTTACTGGTACAGAATAAGTATCATCAATTTGAAATTCTGCTGGTTCATCATCATGACTAGTTATTCTAGCAGTCAAAAGATTTAAAAACATTTTTAGAAGATCTAAATTTTCTCCACTCACATTAGATACTTGGAAAATGGGACATAATCTGTATTATAAAAAAAGTAAAAATATTGACATTTCTTATATTCTTTAATACAAATTAAGATGTAAAAATGTAAAAATGTAAAATACCATTTATAATTTATTGCAATAGGTTTCTGTAATTTATATTAAATTTACTAACCGTTCTGATACAAAATTAGTTGCACTAACAACAACATCATCTGGAGTTTTTACTATGACTGGAACTTTTCTACAGCCAGGTGATTTTAGTATTTTTATAAGCAATTTTAAATTTTCTTGTAATACATTTGGTGGACACATATCAATTTTTGTAACTACTACAAATACAGGTACCGAAAGAGCCAAAGCCAATCCTAAATGCTCTTTAGTCATTCCAACAATACCAGCATTTGCTCCAACCATTAACATACCTTAAATACAAAACAGTTTTAATAAGGAAACATTGGACTAATTATACCAACGAAACTTACCGAAATCTGGAGCATGTCCAGTCATTCCAAACACAGTTGTTTTGAGATACCTTTCATGTCCAGCAAGATCAATAAACGTTATAACTTTAGATGATTTCTCACAAATTTTTACCCAATCTAAAGAACCATGTTCTGGTTTATTAACAACATTTCCTGAAATCCAAATACATTGTCACATGATCATTTTGAAACACAAATGATAAAAAAATTAATTTTAATACATACCAACACTATCAAATCCAAGTATATCATTTCCGACAGAGCTGGTTCGTCCTGTTTCAGCTTCATGCTTATGACGAAATAATTTTTGACGAGCTAAACCTCTTCCATTGTCTAATTCTCCATGTGTTAATACTCCTAAAAGTGTTGATTTTCCTGCATCCACATTGCCAACAACAGCAACTCTAAAAGATTTCATTAAAAGAAAACATATTTTTAACATTTTTAGTAGCATTTCATTAAATTTTACAATAAAATTAATTCTTTTTTAATAGGTTAATATTTAAATTAATATTTTAGAAACCTAATTTCTAGAAAGTCTTGCAAATCCAGTCGCCTTCGTACAAGGTATTGTCCTGTTAAACCATGATCTACTTTACTTTGACGTAGAAGTACACAATCAGCTTCTAATGTAGCAGCAAGTGATTGCAAAGTAGCTACTGATGCTTCATATTCATCTTCTTTTAATCCATCCTCTGAACCATCTACAAACATGATGAAATAGTGATGTAATATACGTCAATGTGTTCATTATTTAACTTTTTATTACAATTTTCTATAGCTCGATAAAGAAAATAAGTATTTCATAGATATATACCTTCTGCAATACCAATATCAAATATTGTTTCACTTCCACCATCATGAATTCTTTCTTTTAATCTTTTAAGTAGAAGCTCATATTGATCCTCCGATGGACTAACTAATACATTCTATAATTTAAAACAATTTATTTTTTAGAAAGTTTATATTTGCTAACTATAAATTTTATAAGATCTGAATGATATACCTTTCCTCTGATACTTGAATAATCTATCATAGTTGTAGATGCATGTTCCTTCTCCGAAGGTTGCGCAAGAGTAGACGTTATAATTGAAGCAGAACCTGACATTTTTTAGGAATGATCGATTTACTATGAATTAATAATAAATTGATTTTATATTTATCAATTTAGGTATATTCAGTTTTGAAATTGTTTCATGTACACATATATATATCAATCATTTTCCAATATTTAAATCCAAATCTTCTTCTATAGATTATTAATTTAGATCTATGCATAACTGATATACACAAAAATTTTTGATTCTATCAGCACTTGATATATATCAGTTATATAACATTGTATTATTTTTTAAATGTATTATATTTAAAATTTTCAAGTTAAAAATTTATTGAAATATTTTTTCAATACAAAGTAATCTTTTTTTAATCAGGATATTTCATTTCACATTAAAAATTTTTATCAGTAAGATAAATCCAATTGCTATTTTTCTTCAACTTGTACCTGTACAAATTAATAAATAAGTATTATTAATGTCTGAAAAAAGTTTCACAGTAATTTTAAAATAGATATAGCTTCTTGTACAAAATTATCATTTGATTAAACTAATAAAAAATATAACTTTAATAACTATTAATATTGATATAAAATTTATATTATAATAGTATTTTTATATATAATGTTATTTTGTGCAAATAATTTAAATAATTTTTTCTACTTCTTATATTATAGAAATTTACATTTTTATAATGTTTAAATAATTATTTCCAATTATTTTATATTTGAACATTTATTTTATGTAAATGTAAAATGATTAGGTATGATTATAATTAGTAAAAATATTTGCAGGATACAATTTTACAATAAATGACTGATGAAACATATGAAGGAGAACATATTGTAGGTTCAACAATGGAACTTTATGCATTAATAGTCACATATCAGTAATTGAAATATATGTTTATAATTGAAATCAACTTGAATTTAATTGGATAATATTTATACGTTACAAACAACATTGAATACCTACACTAATTCATTTTAAATGTGGATTTAGAAGAAACCAAAGGAAACTGACATGTTGACACTTGCAAAGTTACGAAATGAGTTGTCAATGATTGCGTGATACTACACTTTAAACTTCAGATGCACAATGTTAAAGTAAAAAATCAGGGCCTTTCTATAATTATTTGTGTTAACACGAAGGTCAACAAAGCACTATTTTTCCGAAGGTAATTGTAAATTTTATTTATTATTTTCTTGATAAATACACAATTCCTAATAGATGTTCTGTTTGTAAATAGCAATGATTCGAATCATTAAATCGTTTAGAATCATATAAACTTTCTAGTTTACGACATTTTACAATTCAACATAAAGGAGCGTTTTCAAGGGATATCAATGTACCGAATGCCTTTTTCCATTTTTATTCTTTACTAATAAGAAAATTGAAATTATTTTAATATTATAATAAAGAAAAAAATATCAATAAATTTATATTATTTGAAATATAAAAAGTACGTAATTCCATTATATACTTTACAATTATTGTACATGAGAGTGCGATGAAATTATATAACAAAAAAAGATTGGATCGTTCTTTCGCGTCAACGAAGTTATCCAATCAGAAAAGAATATTATCACAATATTATGCGATCCGAATTATATATATCACTATTTAAAAGATACCCAATGAAAATAAACGAAGTATAATATTCTACCATATACGTAAATATTTTACAGAACTGTCAAATGCACAGAGGTTATAAATAAATAATCCATCAGTGATATTCAACTGATTAATTTTTCATTTATATTATAAAACTTAATAAAATTTCCTTGTGATATATCAACGAAATTATGTAGTTACGATGGTGGCAAATACAGGAAGTGATATGACTGGATCTATTTATCATGAAAGACAAGTAAATAATATATTTTTTACATAACATCGGAAATAATTATTTAGTAATATCATCAATCATTTTCGATTGCAGGTAAAAGAGCTTTGTGCTCTACATGCATTAAATAATTTATTTCAAGAACGAGGCTTTAGTAAGCAAGAATTAGATCAAATTTGTTATAGCTTAAGTCCTGCAGTGTGGATTAATCCTCACAAATCTTTATTAGGACTTGGAAATTATGACATTAATGTTATTATGGCTGCATTACAACGAAGAGGCCGTGAAGCAGTTTGGTTTGATAAACGCAAGTAAATATTGATTGCTGTAGTCTTTACTTAATATCTTTTACTCTTTCAAAATCTTATTAATATTATTATGTTAGTGATTCTATATAAATATCTACATTTACAGAGATCCAAAGTGTCTTTGCCTTGACAAAATTGAAGGTTTTATATTAAATGTTCCAACAGAATATAAATTGGGTTTTGTGTTACTCCCATTGAAAAGGCGCCACTGGATTGCCTTGAAAAAAATTCATGGTGCCTTTTATAATTTAGATTCAAAGTTAGATACACCACAACTTATAGGAAAAGTGAGTTTTAAAAATTACATTTACTTATATAAAATATAAAATTATAAGAAATGAATGAAAGATCATATTTTTATATTTTTGAAAATTATGAAATATTATTATTTATTTTATACAGGATAATGAATTACTTATATATCTCAAGGACCAAATAGACAGTAAGGAAAAGGAATTATTTCTTGTTGTCTCTAGAGAAATAGATAATAATCAAGGATGGTTAATGGAACCATATGAAATTAAAGAAGATAATAATACTGATCATGATTCAATCAGGTATATTGAAGATGGTTATCCATCAGATATAGATGTAAAGAAATCAGAATCTAAAGAAATGAATGAAAATGAGGAATTAATATGTAATAAAAATACTAGATAATTTTTACTCAATATTAAAAGTGTGATATTATTGAGAAATATAATTTATGAAGGATGGAATTAAGGCAAATGATCAATGGATTTTTCAAACTTTAAGGAAAATTATCAGAAGAAAAAATAGTTAGAGTTAATAAATGTTTTGCACAGAACTCTACAAGGTAGTAGTTCTGACTCTATTTACACAAATATCTTAATACACTGAGACTGTTGAATATATAATTTGAATTTCTAACTAAAAACACACATGAGTATTATTAAAGCTTGTACGTGATGCACTTGATGAAAGTTCAAAAGAACTGTTTGTGCTAAAAATTTGAAATTTATGCTGCTCTTAAATTATGATCATATACAAAAAGTACTATATTTTTCCAAAGATGCATTAGAGGATTTTTGTTATTGATGAAAGATTATTTATTTATTATTTGTTATCGTAAATGCTAAAATAAATATTTAATATTTATATTATTATTTATATTATATATATATTATTAGCTGACATTGTGTGTAGTTTTTAATTTTGCACATTTATACAAATAAATTATTTTCTATGTTATACAGATAGAGAAATGCAAGATTTTATGGATTAAAAATTGTCTTCATATAACTGAAATAATAGCATAGAATAAAATTTAAGCATTAGCTAATCCTTTCATAACTATAACAAAAAATTATTCTACAGATGCCAAGATAATTGAATTGCATTTACTATAGTTTATTTTACATGGAAATTAATGTTTGATAAAAAGTAATTTATAACAATTGTATGTAAAAAAGACCAAAATAACTATCTCAACTGATATCAAAATATAAATATATTTAAATTGCTTAAAAAAAGGGACAGTTTTTTAAAACGTTGATAAAACTTTAGTTTTTAATTATATATGACTTATAAATGTTATTTATGTTAAATTACGATATTCGATATTTCATTTTTTTTTAATATTTGATCTAGGTAAAAGTATGGCCTCATAAATAAATATATAATTATAATAAGTTATTAATAATTATTGTATATTTACATATGTTATGATTACATATTATTGAAATAATATAATTATTATTAATTTATAAATGTATATAATATTATGAAATCAGATGTGTTTAATGAAGACAATCTGTCCACTTCAAAAAGTGTGATTTTACTATTATGTAAATTCAATAAACAGTCATTTACCGACAATTTTTATATATACAAATACCAATGCTATAATAAATCTTTAGTTTATAAGAAAATTATTTTATATATTAAAATGTTCTACAGAACATGTTCTATTCATTTAATAAATATTTATTAAATCATTGTCAAATTCTAAAAATAAAATTCATTTAATATTGGTTAGCAAACAACACAATAACATAATATTTAACAAAGAGTATAATATTGTATTAAATAATGTTTTCATCCTCTCTTATATCTTTGTGTACATTTTTTAATTTAAATTATTATATATGTATTTAACTATTGTAATTATCTATTATTATATATTAAGTGGAAGCAAAAAAGAGAATATATAATATTTCAATACATGTATTAATGAAAGTAACAGTTACATATACATATATACATATATAGTTTTTCTTTTGCAATAATATACATCACCATTTAATTGCAAGAGCTGTATTCATTTTTTCTATTTCATGATATTGTGTATGAAGATAAGCTGCAGCTTTATCTGTATTTTCTCCACCCAACCATGTTTTATATAATTTATGTACAGCTAGATTTTCTTCAGGTATACTCATTGATAAATCATGATACATAGCTTCAAGTTTTAATGCAAGTTCTCGAGGTTGAATATTATCTTGAGACCTTATTTGTGCACCACCATTTAAACATCCTAATATTTAAACGTATTAAAACATTTATTAAATGAATAAAACATTTCAGTTATAAATTACAACTTACCACAAGGACATGCCATAACTTCCACATAATCATAAGGACATTTTCCTCTTTTTAATTTTTGGACAAGGTTTTGTATATTCCTAAATCCATTTGCTATTGCAAATCTTAATAATACTTCTCCATTTTTTTCTAAAACTGCTTCTTGGAAATCAGGATTTCTCAGATGTTTAAATTCTAGTGTTACATCATTTTCATCAAACAAATGCTTTGCAGCATAATGAAAAATGAAATCAGCATAACCACCAGATCCAGATCCTTTATGACTCCATAAGTCATTATCTGTTTTGTCCCTACATAACCCAAAAGGTTGCTTAATTTCTCCATCTTCTATGTCACTCAAAGTTAAATGACTTTCATTCAGCATTTGCTCTAGTTCAACTAAAAATAAATTTGATATAAATAAGAATTATTATACATATATGATATAAAAATGGCATACTTGATGTAATAACACAATCCACATCTCTGGTACTCTTTTCATGATTATAAAAATCTTCTCGAGAGGCTTCTAATTTTTTATCATAACAAGGCATAACAGTAACATGATATACTTGTTCTGGTGAAAGACCCATATTTTCAGCTAAATGATACTTAACTAATGATCCCATAATTTGTTGTGGTGATTTTGTTATACTTATATATGGTAAAATAAAATGACCATGAGTCTTCTCAGCGTAACATACCCAACCTATAAACAAAATATTTTATTTTTCAAGAAAAATTATATTTGATAAAAAGTCAGAGAGCTTAAAAAAAAGCATACCTGGGCATGAAGATGCTAACATTGGTAATTGTTTTTCAGTGCCTTCTTTTGCAACTTTATAACGTTCAACAAACTCCTTTGCAGATTCCAGAAGTGCAAAATCATCAGCAATACTCATATCTAAAACTACATCTGCTCCTAACTTGTAAAAGTATCCAGCAAGCTTGTGTAAAGCTTGTTCTGGTTTTAACTCATAACGTTGCGCCATGGACAATATTGGCTGAATAGATAAACTTACTACTATAAATGTTGCACACTCATTTTTCTCATTCTATGAGAAACAAATAAAAAAAATTGACATTAAAAATACATTTGCAATACATAAATTGCTGCTAGTCGAAGTTTTACTATTTATAGAATTATTTACCTGTTGCTGTTCTACTTTCTCTTGAAAAACTCTTAAAAGATCATCAGGACATTGTTGCGAAACTAATACGCTTTCAGCAGAAGTAATGCATCCACTACATGCTAAACAATCTGCTAACGTAATTTCAACTTTCTCCAATTTTTCTGGAATATTATTCTATAAGATATCAGGTATAGTAAATACATAAGGTTGTCTGATACATTTATAAATAATTACAAGTAATTATAATGAAATATTTATATTAAAAACAATTATACCTCTTTTAATGAATAATAAGTTCCATCTTCTTCAATTTTTATTTTGGCACCTGTTTTGCTTTTAGATGTTTTGATTTCAACTGGCTTTATGCATTCCTACAAAAATTTATATTGAACAATTTTTTTTTCTAAACAATTTAAATTTTGGCCGTCTAAAGATAGTAATAAAATTAAAATAAATATTTATTTTTCTTTTTTTATCGAACGTTTACCTGAGATGGAGTAATAAAATCATCTAAATTTGTAATTTGTAAAGTGCCACTGAATCGTGATGCCATCTTCAAATATTTTATTATTATATGAATTCTTCACTATTCATTAATGAAAATATAAATAGGTAGCCTATAAAACTTAATATATCAGGCGATAATCGAAGGAAATTTCAGACGTAAAAAGATAGGACCAAAACAATTTCCCCCTCCTACAATGACTTACTCAATTTATAAGCATGCGTACGCCTGGCAAATGGCAACCATTCTATTTCGTAACAAATCGGGTAACGTTCTATTTGGAGTGGTTTCTGAATGTATTAGATAATTTTCAGAATGACAGAAGTGAAAAAAGACGATGTTGTCAAAATTCTACACACTTATCCACTCTGCAGAGTGAGTAATGACCATTCAATATGCAAAATATGCTGTTTATACGAGAAATAAAATTTAAGGCATTTGATCAATAAGTCAAACTTCCGCCTGGTACACAGGCAAGGTTTTTCATTTGTATATTTGTTTTCCTAAGAATTTTAATTTTTTTTATTTTATTTCATAATTCTTGTATTATGTTAATTACATGCATAAAATGTTTATAACAAGTATGATAAAATACGTTTGTTCATAGAAATGCGATATGTCTGATGAGATGAAACAAGAAGCTATGGAATTATGCGTGACAGCTGCAGAAAAATATGCCGATAATTATGAGAGTGTTTCTCGAATGATCAAAGAAACGATGGATAAAAAATTTGGAGCTTCATGGCATACAGTTGTCGGTGAAGGTTATGGATTCGAGATAACGTATCAATTAAAACATTTGTTATACATGTACTGTGCTGGTAATTTAGCAATATGTATTTGGAAATCTGCATAATTTAATTTATTCAAAAATTAGAGAAATCATTTTTTTTTACATGTGATTAATATGTATGTACGATTTGTGAATTTTATGAATGCTAATAAGTTATATTAAAACTTGTTTTTTCAAGTTGGATAAAGTTTAATATTTACAAAATGCATTAACAAAAATACAACAATTATTCCAGTCTATACAATATATACAACGTATTTTGAAAAACTTTGATTTATATCTGATATAACAGATTTACAAAAATAAAAATACAATGAAAGTATAAAGTTATCATATAATACTATTATATGATATCATATAATACTTACGATTTATATTTACATATTATATATATATATATATATATATATATATATATATATATAAAATTGTAGTTAAAATAGTAATTGGTTTTCTGTGTATATAATTATTAAGAAATATCTATAATGTTTCTACATTATATATGATACAAATATATTTATTTGTAATAAAAAGTGTTAAAAACTCTAAAATATAAAATTATGTTCACCAGCTTTCACTCGTAGCATATACGACTTCATCGATAGGTATAGACAAAATAAGAACTATAAAGGCAATAAGGAGTACTGTTTCGCTTATTTGTTATAGCTAATATTAAATATAGTCTACGATTCGGAGATCAAAATTTAACTGTATTTAAATATTAAATTGAAATTATTTTATATCTAAAGGGTATTTCTAGCTATATACGAATATATAATATTGTTTAAATATTAGCTTAATGTACTTTGTGTACATTATACATCTGTTTACATTATATATTTTAAATAATTATAAAATTTATTTCAAAGACAGGATTAGAAAATCTGAGTATCGATTTATGCAGTCAGATAAGGAAGCAATCGTCTACTTCACGAAAAGTAACCGCATACCCCTCTAGCACTTATATGAAAATCATTAATGGAGATAAGAACTTCTTTTCTTTTGCCGCGAAATTCAAAGGGTGCCGCTATTTTATCATTAAACTTTTTTATTACGATAAATGTTGAAAACTGCTTGAAAAAAAGGATATGTTTTTTTCGAATTTTTTTAAAAAGCTTTATTTTTATGTATAAACTATTCACGAAAAAACATCATTTCTGATACGATTTTTTTCAAAGAGAATAAAGTTTTCTTAAAAGTTCGAAAACCTCTATTTTTAAAATAAAATCTTCTTTATTAAAACCGTCTCTATTACTTTTATTAAATACATCTCTCGTTATTGGCGTAAACAATTATAAAATTAAAGGTGATGTACAGCTTTAACAGAAAATCATTTTATTTGTATTGGTTAACTGTTCTCCAAATAAGAATAGCAATATTCCCACCCGTGAACATATATAATAAACTATTTTCTTGATGGGTTATAGCACAAGCGTAAGATTCTCCAATAACTACTTGAAAAGGCGCGCCAAATCTTCTGTCCAAACTTTCTTTAATCATACGTGCCGCTTGCTCATAGTCATCAGCATATTTTTCCGCAGCAGTAGAACATGTTTCCATAGCTTCTTGTTTCATTTCACTCGGCATATCTGTAAACTGCAAACGTATTAAAAATTAAAAATTTTAAGGTACATACATTTTTTTTTCTAAATTTTACCTTGCATAAAGCATACGTATGAAATATAAATTGAGGTTCTTCTTTCTTAACTTCGCCTGCCGACATATTTTTCAATTTATAACAAGAATATTTTTTTATTATATCAAAATATAATATATGATGTAAAATAAATATATATTTTAAATACGATGAAAGAGATTACAATTTCTATAATTGTACGCATAAATCTATGTATTTAAGTGAAAATTGTCGAAATTAATAGTGTATTCTTTGTAATTTAATTAGAAACTGTCAAAATTTAAACTATCGAATACTTATAACGTTAAAATGGCGCTGCTTGTCATTTTTGTAGATTTATTAACTAATAACTAACTGAATATCTATATTTATATTAAATATTATAAATAAAAAAATGAGTGCTACTTTTAACGTTTAATTACTATTCATTTCTTTCAAATAAAATTAAATATTTAAATAATTGAAAAATGTTTGAACAATGTTCATTCGCCATAATTTTTATTCTGAAAGAATAAATATCAATATAATCGATATTCTTGCGACATAATCAAATTTTAAACTAATACAATTGAGTATATACAAGTAAAAGTTAATTTCAAAGACTGTGTATGTGTATATATATGTGTATATATATATATGTATATATATATATATATATGTATATGATGTGTATATATCTATTATTCGAGTCAAAAATATTGGGTATGATACGTTTTCCAAAACAGAGCAGGACTGGTAGATTTCTGATAGTAATGTTTATAAAGAGGTAGTAAAACTATGAAGACTGAGATCTATGTTTCATATTATGTGTGTGAATGTCGTATAATAGATAAATATATCGTTTAGTAAATTTAAATCTTGATAATATAAGCACATTGTCTATTATAATAAGAAAGAACACAAGTTTGAGTTGGATATAATACTAATTTTGTGCAGTACGAATTTACATGGTAACTTAATGTAACAATTTTTAAAAAGAATAACAGAATTCTACCCTTTTTATAATAATAACATAACACGGAAATTAATAATTCTACATCATTTGAATAAATGATTAAATAATTTGTTTATTAATCGTAGCTTCTCTATCAGGTAATTATCTGTGAATAGTGGTTTGCCGACATTCGTGGACTTTAAACATTTATGGAGTATTTACTTGTGACAACTCAGCAAATATAAAAGCACGAAGTAATATCACAATTTTTTTAAATTCTGTAAATTTATATAGTATATATGTATTTTTTTTGTTTTTGCTAATACTAATATACTTCTGTGATATTTATTTTTATTTTGTATTGATTTATATTGATAATAAACAATTTGAACTATAATTCATTACAATTTTTAATTACTTAAATTATTTACAAGAAATATATAGAGTATTAAAGAATATTTATATTTTATTAATCGATTAACTTTATTCATTTTTTTTTATAGACTATTTAGCTGCTTAAGTTTTATTTCCATTTTACTCAGCACAAGAAATGTTTTTGTTATTTTTATTTGTTGGTCTCACTTTTTTAAAATTTAAATTAGAAAAAATATAAATATATTCTTTGCAGTGCATACTAATATACAAAAATTAAACAAGAAGTTATTCGGGGTTGATGCAGATACATTAATTTTTCATCTGCTTATAAAACAAGGTATCATAATTTTTATAAATATTTTTTAGAAATTATTATAGAACTTATTAATGTAATATAATTCTTATTATTATAGAATAATGAGTAACTTGGAAAGCAGCACTCTAATTGCAGCTGCGATTGGAGTTACTGTTGGTGTTATTAGTGTGGCTGGTATGTTTCTCTATCAACAATTTATCGAGAAACGACAATACAAAGTACGGAATCATAACCTTGAACTTGTTAATCAAAGAATTGCCGAGCTGCAAGAAGAGTTAGAAGCGTTAAGGTAATATTTTTTTTTGCAGGAATTCAAAATCTTACGAAAGAAAATAATATTATGTTTAATATTAATGATAAAATATAATTCTTTTTAGACAGCAACAAAAAAGGAAAAAGAGATCAGCAGTTGCAAATAGAAAACATACATTGAATTCTAACGATAGTACATATGTTTCAACTGAAAATGATGTAGATACATTTTCTACAGCAGGGACTGACATTGCTGATGATGAGTTTTTTGATTGTTCAGACACTGAAGATACTATAGGCGATATTGAACTAAGGTTGGATATATATTAAAATTATTAGATAATTTCATCTTTAATAAATTTACATGAATTTATTCGCATTATTATGTGTTACGGAAAATCAATATATACTATAGTATAGAAACAATTTTATTATTAATTTAAATATTTTTTATTCGTTTTATTGAACTTACAAATATAGTCATTATACATAATTATATACAAACACACATACATATTATTAATAAAGATAAATGTCAATCATGAAAGGAAGAGATTATATATTTAGTGATACAGGGAATCAGAAACAATAAAACTATTGGAAGTAGAACTTATGAAAATTCGTGCACAAGAAAAAACAGAAGAACAGATTGAAGAAGACGTATATTATAAATTACAAGAATTAACCAAATTACATCCAAATAATGTAGACATAATATGGAGATTTGCTAATGCTTGTTACACTTATATAAATCATTTTTCTAACATAGAACATAAAAAGAAAATTATTAGCGAAGGTAATTCTGCAATTAATCATAAACTATTAGTTTTAGGAATAAATAAATCTAGCTTTAAAGACATTATGTACAATTTTATTTTTTAGGACTCGAAGCTTGCGAACAAATTATTAATGTAGAAAATGCAGATCTTCACAAGTGGTATGCTATTCTTATAGGTTTACATGGTGAATATCTGCCATTGGCAGAAAGAATAAAAAATGGATCTGTTTTCAAAAATCATGTAATGACAGCTTTAAAACTACGCCCAAAAGATTCTGATCTACATCATCTACTTGGTAGATTTAGATATGAAATATCTAATTTAACTTGGATTGAAAGAAAAGTGTGTTTTTACGTTATTAATTTGTTGATATCTTATGTTTATATATAATATTTGTTCTTACAATATTATTAATCACTTTATTACAAAATTATATTTCAAACAGGTAGCAACAACATTCTATTCTGAGCCTCCAAATGCCTCCTACGAAGAAGCAATCGAAAGCTTCGAACAAGCAGAAGAATTTGCAACTGAACCACATTTAGAAAATCGTTTATTTCTTAGTAAATCCTACATAGCTATAAGTAATTATGAAAAGGCTATTTATTGGTTAAATGAAATTTGTCAACAAACGGTCGTAACTAAACAAGATCAGAATGTACAATCTGAAGCAAAAAAACTATTGCAAGAATATTCAAGTTATCTTTGAAAAAAGAATTTGAAGTGTAGCGGCTTAATTTACATTTTCCAATAATATTTTATAATTTAATTATAAAACAATTAAATAAGATTTGATAATAATAACATTTTATAGTGGAAATTGTAAAAATCGAAATAATAATAGTATTATGGCTTTATTACTGAAACAAACAAAGCCGAATACTAAAAAAGTGAAAATTATCTTGCTGTAGAATATAGATGACAACATAGTAATAATGGATTGTAGGAAAAATGATCATATGATAATTCTGAGAAATGTAATACCCAATATGGTTTTTTTATATGATATTTAATACTTTAAAAAATATATATATATATATATATGTGATATTAAAATATATATATTAATTTCTGAAATTCCATATGATTATTTTTTTTTCTTTATATAAGTTTTGCATCTTTATTATATAGGAAATCAAGATCTAAATTCTTTATATAGATTTGTTAAATCAAACATTCATTTTATTACAACCATGCTAATATTTTCTAGTATCAAAATGTGTAAATTTGCCTGTTATGTTTAATTGTGGGGAATATATTATAATACTTTAGTTCTTGTAGTTTTTGAATATATTTTTCATATTTATTAGATAAAGATCAATAATGTATATAATATATTTGATTTATACGAAGTAATAATTTTCTCGGATGAAATGATTTTGTCTTTTATTTTCTCCTTTTTTAATAACTTTTTACTAATATATAATTTGGATAGATCTATAGTACATAAATATACAAATATATTTTTATCAATTTTCTATTCTACATTGAAAATTAAATCGATTTATAGGGAATTTTTTTAATATATTTAATGATAGATGTACTACACAAATACATTTTATATATTTGTATTCATCTCATATAATACAAAATACAAAATGAAATCATATACTCACTCTGCTTTTTATTAGTTTAATATTAATTTATATCCAGTAATTTTTTAATTACTTATGTTAGAGAATAGCACTTTATAAGTTATTCTTTGGGGATTGTAGCCCTGTATTTAGTAGATCAATAATGGTCCAGCAGCATCCCAGAACTCAGTTCATACTGGGTAAAGAAGAGAGGGTGGTACAGTGAAGCCCTTGTAATAAGGTTGTAGAGAAGCCTAAGAAAAACGATATTTCACAAGAAAGCAGTTGACATCCAATGCCTATGAAGAATAGTTCAATTGTAAAATTTATATGTCAAAGTAAGTATAACAATTGTTTTTTTTTAATAAAGTATAAATAATATAATAATATTATTATAAGAAATATTTATTAAAATTAATATTAAAATAATAAAAAATATTTTGTTTTTTATATTGTTTAATAAAATAAAGACTTAGATCGTGCATCATTTAATTATATTTACAGGCGGTAATGCGTGGACTATTGCGTGGTATGTTATACTGTGCTCTTTGGTATGGTAGTATTGTAGCTGGTTTCTTATTTATCGCTTGTCCACTTTTACCACTTTTGCTATTCAGTCCTCCAAAATTTCGAAAATGTGGAGATTTGCTATTTTCTTGTTGGGAACTTTATCCCACAGTGAGTTTATTGTATTGATTTCTTAATATTAATCTTTTTTTACATGGTGAATATTAGATAAATTTATTATAGGCACTGTTAAAGATATTTGGTGTAAAAATCTTTGTATCAGGAGATCATATTTCTCCTAACGAATCAGCTATACTTGTAATGAATCACAGAACACGAGTAGACTGGAATTTTTTATGGGCTGCGATGTATCAAGCATGTATGCCTGATATAGCTTGTCATAGATTGAAATTTATTTTGAAAGATCCAATAAGACATATCCCAGGACCAGGTAAATAAAAATAAATCATTGTAAATGTTATAATATAAACTATATTGCTATACAAAATAATATATTTGACAGGATGGATAATGCAAATGAATGGCTTCCTCTATATAACACGTCGTTGGGAAGAAGACAAAGGTCGACTATTACGTACTCTGGACTATGTGGTAGCATTAAGAAGACGTACACAATTACTTATATTCCCAGAGGGTACAGATTTAACAAAAACTAGTAAAGAGAAGTCTGATAAATATGCTTTACAACATCAACTACCTCAATATACATATACATTACATCCAAAAACTACAGGATTTAGTTATCTAGTACAACACCTCCAGAAAGCAAATTATCTTGATGCAGTATATGACTTAACAATAGCTTATCCTGATTATGTCCCACAATCTGAAATTGATTTAATTAGGGGTAAATTACCACATGAAGTACATTTTTATATCAAACGAATACCATCTTCAGATATACCTACACATGAATTAATGTTAAGGAAATGGTTAGAGGATAGATGGTCTGACAAAGAAGAAATATTAAAAACTTTTTATGAAAAGAAAAGTTTTCCTACTGAAATATGGCCAACAGCAAAGATGTTACCATTACAAGCTGCATTCAGCTTCTGGAGTATATTAACTGGTAAATCGATAAATTATTGACTAAAATATCCTTAATTTTATAAAATTTAAAATAAAAATTAATTTTTTCATATATTCTCCATCTTAATATTAATTTTATATCATTTCATATAAATTCTCTATTTTAATTATAAATGTAAATATATTGTTTATTTACTTCCTAATATAATCTATATTTACAGGTACGACAATACTCTTATTAATTATTTCTCCAATATTTCAACTATGGGCATTGATGCATGCTATCTTTTTCATTGGATTATCTTTATTTACAACTGGATTTAATCAAATTGAAATGGGATGGTATTGGCGCTGGAAAGCATATCCTTTTTCTGCAAAACACAGTTAATAACAATGTTTAATCAGAGTAAGTAATAAACTAATTTATGCTTTTCTGTCACTGTGATATTGGTATATCTAAGATTTAGATGTACAACTATCATATTTTTAGAAATGTTCCTTCCGTTGTACATGTTAGATTTTAAAGAAATATGTACTTAGAAAATGTATATATTTCCAAATGGATAAAAAAAATACATGAAAATGCTAAAAAGTTAAAAATAGCATCGTAATAATGTATAAAAATTATTATGGCAAAATCAAGTAAAATTATTAATGTAATTCATAAAAATGATGAAGTATATAGAGAAGTTTTGTACGTTTGTTATATACACATATATATTTATTTACTTATTTATTCATTTACTGCATGCCTTCCAACTTAGCACGAATATTAAAAGTGTTTTAAAGATAAAAAAAAATTTTGTAAATATGCCCATGAATATGAAAAATCAATGTTTTTATACAATTATATACTATTGCTCATTTCAGAAATGAGTCACTTATAGAATAAAAATATTTTTGAACTATTAATAATAATTAATCTATCAAAAATCATCATTTTATAATTGCGTAAATTAAATTATAAATGAGAGTAAGAATATTAAGATTGAAAGAAATATGTTCTTTAACTTCTGTATTTCCATAAAAATATTAGTTTGCTATATTCATTAAACTAAAGAAAAAAGTACAAATTTGTTTTTAATTTAAAAAAAGAAAAATAATATAAATAACAGAATTAAAAATAATATGTGGCATATATAGTATACATAAGTATTTAAGTTATTAAAATTTATAGGTGTCTACCCAAGAAAATAGTTAATGAATCATTGTCATGTATTATTTATTTTCTATTCAGCAATATTATAATATTAAGAAATTATATAAAATTAGAAAAAATACAATATTTACTCTGTTGAGCATATATTAAAAAATACTAATTCGAAGTAAATATTGCCCTAATAATAAATTTATATTTTTTTGTAGTTATAAATGTTTAAAATTAAGTAAAAGTGAATTCATGTGCCAAAGAGATACATGCAGAGAGTTTGTAGTTCTCTAAATCATAAATATTAAATACTAAAGATTATATATCTATTATTCTATATGTATATATAAAGTATGCTTATAAAATATTTTATTTATGATAGAAGAATTAGGATTTTTATCTATTTCATTATTAAAAATATTAATCATTATATTATAGAAAATCTTAGTATGATTCATTCATAACACTTCTTTTGTTCAAAGTGTTGCATATATTTAAATTGTACCTATACTAAAAAATCTAATTATAATTCTAGTCACGATCTTAGGTAGATGTATATGATTAGAATGATAAATAATAATACTATTTTATATTTAGAACTTCCTATTTAACATTAGAAAGATTTCAAATTTTTAAATTAAGTCTTGGATGAGATGCGTATAAATATTGTATAAAAGTAGTATTGTTCAAATTGTAATAAAATTGTATTACACTGTTAGAATCTAATTGTGTGTTAATATAAAATGTGAATCTGATGTGTTGTTAATATAAAATGTAAAATAATATAAAATATCTTCAAATTGTATTTAACATACACACACACTCCGTATCTATATAAAAATACATTAAATGAATTATATATATTTCAAGGATTAACACAGATATATGAATCTATATTTGAATTCTATAACACATAAAGGTAGAAAAGATTTTTGTCAATAATAATATGAAGTGAATCGAAATATAAATCTTTTTAAACGATTTATTTAAATTAAAAAATATTCCTTACTTTTTATTATTTACCACAAAAATGTTTATAAATCGAATCTTATTAATTTTGGACCTCTTTTTTGTTTTGACATTCCTTTCTTGAACTTTTTTTTGTTAGACAAATGATTATTTTTTTCATAATTTGTGGATTCAGATTTTCGTCTTGTGTTATTAAGCTCTTCAATAGCTGAAGAAATTATAGTAATAATGGATTCATCCAACAAATGTTGCATTTTATTAGCAAAATGTAAAGACCAAATTATTGTTTCTTTCCATTTATTTTGATTTTTTAATATTTTACGAGTAATATCCGGAAAATTAAGAACAACATTTCCAAAAAAAGACGTTTGCTCCAATATAAAAAACAAGCCTATAAGATCAACGAAAATGATATCAATAACATATAATATAAATCATTGATTTTATATTTATTCTTCTCATAATATTATGTTTATTTTTTTCAAATATGACTTACCCTCTATTATAGCATCATTATTTGAAACGATTCCCTTGTTAATATTAGCCATTATATTCTCTAGCATTGATGTTTTATCTTCAATAATATTAATTGCATCCATAATAATTTGTTTGATCATTTTGTATCTACCTTCATATGTATCAATATCTTCTAATATTTTGATAGCCTCTTCATATCCTTGAGCATTTCTTAAAAGCGATTTTTTAACTATAATATATATATATATATATATATACATAAGTTATCATGTAAAATAAACATTTAAACAGAGTATTGTAATATTAAAAATAGTCTTATAATGCGTACAAAATTCTCCATTTGGTTCTAATTGGAACGTTGCACTTTTTAACAGATTGTATTTGGTTGGCAGTTTAAACTTTTCGCTTCTTTTCGCGACCGTTGAAATTATTAATAAAAACTTAATATACATTAATACAAAAAGTAATTTTTTTTGCATGATGACTTAAAAAAGAAGTATAATTTATTAATCTTATTATAATGTGTTCACTAACTTACATTTGTAATGATATTCTTTCGCAAATGCAAACGTATATATATATATACACACAAAATACGTTTGATATAATTTAAATGATACTTCTAAGGACATATATAAATAACATAGAATATAGGTCAAATATAGGTTTAATAAAAAGTGTCAACTAACGTCAACTGTTCTAACGGATAATATTCATTTTTAGTCTAATGATAATATAATGTTTTATACTCATTTATACTCACATGTGATTTTCACAAATAAGTCATAATAGAGATCATGTTTTTAAATTTTATTTAATAATATTATGTTTGTTTATATTATTTATGAAATAATAATTTACTGAAAAATAAAAAATAATTGTTGAATTATTTCATCAAGTTTTGGATGAGATGTGTATAAATATTATATAAAAGGAGTATTATTCAAATTGTAATAAAACTGTATCACATTTAGAATTTGGTTGTGTTGTTAATATAGAGTGCAAAATAATATAAAATATCATCAAATTATATTTATTACATACATATACAGCTACTTCATACCTATATACAAATATATTAAATAAATTATATACATTTCAAGGATTAATTCAATTTTATGAATCTATGTATAATATCTGTAATATGTAAAGTTATAAAAGATTTTTATGAATGTTAATATGAATTGAATCGAAATATAAATCTTTTTAAAATATATTTACATTAAAAATATTTTTAGATATATTTTACTGAAGCTATCACAAGAATGTTTATAAATCCAATTTCATGAATTTTGTAAGACTCCTCTTTGATTTCTTTTTATTAGTCAAATTATTTTTTTTTCCAGATTTTTCTTTTATTTTATAAAGTTCCTTTATAGCTGAAGAAATTACAGCATAATTAGATTCATCCACAATATCTTCATATGAATCAACATATTGCGCAGACAACAATAGTATTTCAATCCATTTTTTTTCAAGTCTTACAATTTTGGCAACCATTTTTGGGAAATGAAAAATAAGATCTCCAAAAAGAGATACATTCTCCAATATCGAAAACAAGGCTATAAGATTAACAAAAATGATACCAACTAGTAATATATAATCTGAGCTGTTGATTTTATAATATTTATTATTCGCATAATATTGTTCATTTTTTGGTAAATATGACTTACCACTTATAATACCATCACTCTTTGGAAAAGTTTCATTGTTAATATTAGATCTGGTATTATTTATTAATGTTGAACTTTCTTGAATAGAACGCACTATCTCTTCAATTAATTCTATGATAATTAATTTACGATCTGATTTATCTTCTGTTCGTATAGCTTTAATAAATTGTATATATTCTTCTCTATATCTCATAAAAAATTTTCTCACTGTAATATACATAAATATAAATTAACATTTGTGCTTAATTATCTTGGGAATTCAAACATTTAAATAAAGTATTATAATTAAAGATTGTCTTGTAGTACATACGATAATCTGCATTTGATTGTATTTTAAATATTGCTGTTTTTAATGGATCGGTTTTGATTGGTTGAATTTTAAATCTGGTGGAATTTTCCTCTTCCGCATGTGCGTCGATTGATAACAGAAATAAAAACGTAATATACATTAATACACGCAGTAATTTTATTTCCATGATGATCCAACAATATATAATTAATTAATCTTATTACAATGTGTTCGTAACTTATATTTGGAATGACATTCTTTCATAAATGCAAATGTATATATATATATATACTATGTATATATATATATATAGTATATATATATATATATACTAAATATGTTTGATATAATTTAAATTGTACTTCTGAGGACATACATAAATAACATAGAATATAGGTCAAATAAAGGTTTAATAAAAAATGTCAACTAACATTAACTGTTCTGACGGATAATATTCATTTACAGTCTAATGATAATATAATGTTTTATACTCATTTATACTCACATGTGATTTTCACGAATAGTCATAATAAAGATCATGCTTTTAAATTTTATTTAATAATATCATGTTTGTTTATATTATTTATGAAGTAATAATTTACTGAAAGATAAAAAATTATTGTTGAATTATTTCATCAAGTCTTGGATGAGTTGTGTATAAATATTATATAAAAGGAGTATTTTTCAAATTGTAATAAAATTGTATCACATTTAGAATTTGGTTGTGTTGTTAACATAAAGTGTAAAATAATATAAAATATTATCAAATTATATTTATTACATACATACACAGCTACTTCATACTTATATACAAATATATTAAATAAATTATATACATTTCAAGGATTAATACAATTATATGAATCTATGTATAATATCCGTAATATGTAAAGTTATAAAAGATTTTTATGAATGTTAATATGAAGTGAATAGAAATATAAATCTTGTTAAAATTTATTTAAATTAAAAAATATTTTTAAATATATTTTATTGAAGCTATCACAAGAATGTTTATAATTCCAATTTCATGAATTTTGAGAGAATCTTCTTTGACTTCTTTTTATTAGGCAAATTATTATTTGTTCCTGATTTTTCTTTTATTTTAATAAGTTCCTTTTTAGCTAAAGAAATTGCAGCATAACTAGATTCATCCATCAAATGTTGAAATGAATCAGTATATTGCGCAGACAACAATAGTATTTCAATCCATTTTTTTTCAAATCTTAAAATTTTAGCAACTATATCTGGGAAATGAAAAACAAGATCTCCAAAAAAAGATATGTTCTCCAATATCGAAAACAAGGCTATAAGTTTAACAAAAATGATACCAGCGATATATAATCTGTACTGTTGATTTTATAATATTTATTCTTCGCATAATATTGTTCATATTTTTGTAAATATGACTTACCACTTATAATACCATCACTCTTTGGAAAAGTTTCATTGTTAATATTAGATCTGGCATTATCTATTACTGTTGAACTTGCTTGAATAAAATGCACTATCTCTTCCATTAATTTTTTGATTATTAATAATTTACGATCAGATTTACTTTCTGTTTGTATATCTTTAATAACTACTATATAATCTTCTCTATTTCTCGCAAACGTTTTTCTCACTGTAATATATACAAATATAAATTAAAATTTGTACTTAATTATCATGGAAATAAACATTTAAATAAAGTATTATAATGAAAGATTGTTTTATTATACATACGATAATCTGCATTTGATTGTACTTTAAATAATGCTGTTTTTAACGGATCGGTTCTGATTGGTTGAATTTTAAATCTGGTGGAATTTTCCTCTTCCGCATGCGCGACGATTGATAACAGAAATAAAAACTTAAAATACATTAATACACGCAGTAATTTTTTTTGCATGATGACTTAAAAAAGAAGTATAATTTATTAATCTTATTACAATGTGTTCACTAACTTACATTTAGAATGATATTCTTTCGTAAATGCAAACGTATATATATATACACACAAAATACGTTTGATATAATTTAAATGATACTTCTAAGGACATATATAAATAACATAGAATATAGGTCACATATAGGTTTAATAAAAAATGACAACTAACGTCAACTGTTCTAACGGATAATATTCATTTTTAGTCTAATGATAATATAATGTTTTATACTCATTTATACTCACATGTGATTTTCACAAATAAGTCATAATAGAGATCATGTTTTTAAATTTTATTTAATAATATTATGTTTGTTTATATTATTTATGAAATAATAATTTACTGAAAAATAAAAAATTATTGTTGAATTATTTCATCAAGTCTTGGATGAGATGTGTATAAATATTATGTAAAAGGAGTATTATTCAAATTGTAATAAAACTGTATCACATTTAGAATTTGGTTCTGTTGTTAATATAGAGTGCAAAATAATATGAAATATCACCAAATTATATTTATTACATATATGTACAGTTACTTCATACCTATATACAAATATATTAAATAAATTATATACATTTCAAGGATTAATTCAATTTTATGAATCTATGTATAATATCTGTAATATGTAAAGTTATAAAAGATTTTTATGAATGTTGATATGAATTGAATCGAAATATAAATCTTTTGAAAATTTATTTAAATTAAAAAATATTTTTAAATATATTTTATTGAAACTATTACAAGAATGTTTATAATTCCAATTTTATAAATTTTGAGAGATTCTTCTTTGACTTTTTTTTATTAGACAAATAATATTTTTTTCCAAATTTTTTTTTTATTTTACTAAGTTCCTTTTTAGCTAAAGAAATTGTAGCATAAGTAGATTCATCCACCAAATTTTCAATTACATCAGTATATTGCGCAGACAACAATAGTATTTCAATCCATTTTTTTTCAAATCTTAAAATTTTAGTAACCATATCTGGGAAATGAACAAAAAGATCTCCAAAAAAAGATACGTTCTCCAATATCGTATACCAGGCTATAAGATTAACAAAAATGATACCAGTAATATATAATCTAAGCTGTTGATTTTATAATATTTATTCTTCGCATAATATTGTTCATTTTTTTGTAAATATGACTTACCATTTATAATATCATCACTCATTGAAAAAGTTCTACTTTTAACATTAGATCTGGCATTATATATTTGCACTGTACATTCTTCAATAGAATGCACTATCTCTTCAATTAATTGCATAATTAATAATAATTTACGATCAGATTTATTTTCTGTTTGTATAGCTGCAATAATTTCTAAATAATTTTCTCTATTTTCCGCAAACAATTCTCTCACTGTAATATATACAAATATAAATTAAAATTTTGTACTTAATTATCATGGAAATAAACATTTAAATAAAGTATTATAATGAAAGATTGTTTTATTATACATACGATAATTTGCATTTGATTGTATTTTAAATAATGCTGTTCTTAACGGATCGTTTGTGAATGTTTGAATTTTAAATTTGGTGAAATTTTCCTCTTCCGCATGCGCGACGATTGATAATAAAAATAAAAACTTAATATATATTAATACACGCAGTAATTTTATTTCCATGGTAACCCAACAATGTATAATTAATTAATCTTATTACAATGTATTCGTAACTTACATTTAGAATGATATTCTTTCGCAAATGCAAACGTATATATATATATATACACACAAAATACGTTTGATATAATTTAAATGATACTTCTAAGGACATATATAAATAACATAGAATATAGGTCAAATATAGGTTTAATAAAAAGTATCAACTAACGTCAACTGTTCTAACGGATAATATTCATTTTTAGTCTAATGATAATATAATGTTTTATACTCATTTATACTCACATGTGATTTTCACAAATAAGTCATAATAGAGATCATGTTTTTAAATTTTATTTAATAATATTATGTTTGTTTATATTATTTATGAAATAATAATTTACTGAAAAATAAAAAATTATTGTTGAATTATTTCATCAAATCTTAGATGAGATGTGTATAAATATTATATAAAATGAGTATTATTCAAATTGTAATAAAATTGTATCACATTTAGAATTTGGTTGTGTTGTTAATATAAAGTGCAAAATAATATAAAATATCACCAAATTATATTTATTACATATATGTACAGTTACTTCATACCTATATACAAATATATTAAATAAATTATATACATTTCAAGGATTAATTCAATTTTATGAATCTATGTATAATATCTGTAATATGTAAAGTTATAAAAGATTTTTATGAATGTTAATATGAATTGAATCGAAATATAAATCTTTTTAAAATTTATTTAAATTAAAAAATATTTTTAAATATATTTTACTGAAGCTATCGCAAGAATGTTTATAATTCCAATTTCATGAATTTTGAAAGTTTCTTCATTGACTTCTTTTTATTAGACAAATATTTTTTTTTTTCAGATTTTTCTTTTATTTTATTAAGTTCCTTTTTAGCTAATGAAATAACAGCATAACTAGATTCATCCATCAAATGTTGAAATGAATCAGTATATTGCGCAGACAACAATAGTATTTCACTCCATTTTTTTTCAAGTCTTAAAATTTTAGTAACCATATCTGGGAAATGAAAAACAAGATCTCCAAAAAAAGATACTTTCTCCAATATTGTAAACAAGGCTATAAGATTAACAAAAATGATACCAGTAATATATAATCTGAGCTGTTGATTTTATAATATTTATTCTTCGCATAATATTGTTCATTTTTTTGTAAATATGACTTACCACTTATAATACCATCACTCTTTGGATAAGCTTCATTTTTAATATTAGATCTGGCATTATCTATTATTGTTGAACTGTTTTGAATAGAATTCACTATTTCTAGAATTAATTCTATGATAATTAATAATTTAAGATTATATTTATTTTCTGTTTTTATAGCTTTAATAGTTTCTAAATAATCTTGTCTATTTCTCACAAACGTTTTTCTCACTGTAATATATACAAATATAAATAAAAATTTGTGTTTAATTATTATGGAAATAAACATTTAAATAAAGTATTATAATTAAAGATTGTTTTATTATACATACGATAATCTGCATTTGATTGTACTTTAAATAATGCTGTTTTTAACGGATCGGTTCTGATTGGTTGAATTTTGAATCTTGTGGAAATATCCTCTTCCGCATGCGCGGTGATTGATAACAGAAATAAAAACATAATATACATTAATACACGCAATAATTTTATTTCCATGGTAACTCAACAATGTATAATTAATTAATCTTATTACAATGTGTTCGGAGATTGAATTTAAAATGATGTTCTTTTCAAACATATATGTATACTGAATCTAATACACAATTTGAATGACACTTCAAAGGACATATATATACATAATATATATATATATATATATATATATATATATATATATATATATATATATATAACAGCATATAAACATATTATGTATATGTATATATATATATATATATATATATATATATATATATATATATATATATATATATATAACATAGGCTATAGCTCAAATATACATAGATTCAGTAAAAAATGTCGACTAATGTCAAATGTTAAAAGAATAATATTAATTTTAAACTTAATGATAATACAATGTGTTTACTCATTTATACTTACATGTGATTTACACGATTAGTCATAATAGAAATCGTGCTTTTAATTTTTGTGCAATAATACTTTTTATTTATCTTATAAAATTATACTTTATTGAAAAATAAAATCTGTTTACTGAATTATTTCATAGTATTAGCTAAATTAAAATAAAAGTATTTCATTAAAAATGATTTCTAACAAAGACGAAGATGATTATGACATACGACCTGAAACTCCTCCTGAGGAAAGTTGTTGTGGCAGTGGTTGTAATCCTTGTATTTTAGATATTCATCAAAAGTTATTAAAACAATGGGAAGAAAGGAAAAAAAATAATGTAATTATAGAACCAATGAGAAATTTAATATCTCCAACCTCTTTTAATTCTTTTATAGTTAGTGATACTTATAAAGCTTCTCAAGATTATATTTTTATACGGTTAGAATATAAAGGTAATTTAATGTAAACTTATTTTATAAAAATTAATATTTTACTAAAAATTTATAATTATATTTTTTATATAGAAAGTAATATTGACAATGATAAGTCTTTACATCTTGTTCCTGGACAACATATTATATTACGTTCTAATTCTATGTCAAAAGCTTATACACCTATTTCTTGGTCAAATAAAAATTTATTACTTCTCGTAAAAGTATACCCAACAGGCAAATTTAGTCAGCTTCTAAATAATACAAAAAAAAATGACGAATTTGAAATCAGAGGACCATATGGAGATTTTGAATATAAGTATAATAGGTGTGTTATAAAATTGTTATAAAAGTTACAATGTATTATATTTCTTACTTTGGTTAGTTTTCAGGAAATCATTATGTTCTGTATAGGCTCTGGAATTACAGCAGTTTATTCTTTAGCTAAGATAATTGTAGAAAATGAGATAGAAGAAACCAGAATAAATTTTATCGCTGGATTTCGATCGATCTTATGTGTGCCTTTGAAAAAAGAATTACAATATTTATCAGATTATTGGAATTTTTTATGTACATTACATATATCAGAAAATCTGATGTCAGGTATATTAGCAATATGCATAATATTGTGAGATAATATTGAAATTCTATGAAGAATTTTTTTTTAGATAGTGACCAAAATATTCATGGTATTAATATTGAAAATGGGCGTCTAAATAAACAGTCAGTTTATAATTATCTACAATCTGGTAAACCAGAAAGAACTTTAATTTTAATATGTGGTACAAATGAATTCAATCAATCTGTTGAACAATGGTCAAGAGAAAATAATTATTCTCATATACACATATTCAAATAATAAGATTTGTTTTTATTATTTCGACTGACTTTAATCGATTATTAAATTAATTAATAGGACAGGATATATTTTCTTCACAATGAGGACAGGTACCATGTATGTGACCAAATGCAACTTGGTTTCCAGCTACTGCTTGTAACCACTGAAATAATCATATATAGTTAATAAATTAGTACAAATAATCATTTTTTTAATACTTTTTAAAGAAATTTTATATACCTGTAACAAACATTTTGTATGAAAGTGTCTTCTGCATTTAATATTATCGCAAATTTTATTTGGAAATTGTTCCTTATCTGATTCCAAGGAGAAACAAATACAACATTCTTCATCCATAAACATACAATTTTTATCATTAATGCTATCATATTGTTCTTGTTTTTGAGGAAACTTAGATATATTTAACAAAATGAGTAAATTTTCTAATATGCCATTTTCTGAATTCCATATCTGCAAAATTACAACAGTAATAAACATAATTATTCATAATATCATATAATTTTTACTCATAATACATACATGCATGTTCTCAGAAATAATATCTTTTTGTCTTTGTACATCTACATCACTACCTAAAAATTTGAGTTCTGGAAGCGAGGTAGGATTTAGGGGGTTTATTGTAATCAGCATCGACAATGATTCTGATAAGTACACACGCCTATATAAATGATAAGGCTTTGGAGGAATTGGATCTAATATACAGCAACTTCTGTAAACATTTTATAAAACGTTAAAATAATACATGTATGTAATATCAAAATAATTCTCTAAATATTTAATTATATATTCAAATTTACCCATCGATATCTGATAGAACTTCCCATAAATCGTCAAGTATTTCTACTTGTTGCTTAAATTTATTTATTACGGTAATTAGGGAAGATATATTCTGGTTAAAAGATCCTAATGCAGGTATTTCGGGTAAATCATTGGATATAACATTCCATGGATTAATACTATCATTAGTTTTTTTTAATACAATATGAATGTTCCTCAATGATAGCTTAATTATATTTAATGAACTATTAGATGATAATTTAATATCCTTAGAAGAATAATATGATTAAATTTCATATATAATATAAAATTGTATTCAATACTAATGTTTTCATATTTCAAAACTTACAGATTGAGATTCAAAAATATCTTTTAAATCTTGAAGTATGACAGTCGGTGATAAATCGATTGGTACATTACATTCTTCGTTTAATTTACCGATAGATTCACTCTACATTAAAATATAACTTTATTTAATTGATTCTATAAAAAAAAAAAAAAAAAAAAAATTCAGTGTTAATATAAAAAGAAACTTACAATAAGTGATTGTAATAATCTCAAAAAAGATGATACTGAAGAAGCCTTTTTAATCAAATCGTTTACACTTTTAATAAATGTTCTCTTCCGTAAAAAAGCAAAACTTTTACCAAAATTAAGCACTGCATTGTGTAACGATGGATAATTTGGTAAAGTTAGTTTCACTTTAATTTTCTGTTTTTCTATAGTATTCAAAGGACATGCAATTATTAGATACCCTTGCCATGATACTGGTGACGTCGAAGTTAATATTATTTCTGGATGCCATTGCAGAATAGATGCACATTCTTCAATTAGCATATTGGCATCTTAATTTTGCAAAAAAATATGTTATACAAAGTTAAATCTAACCGATGGTTATTGTAAAAATGTTTATGGTTATGATAAATGACTTTTTTTCTTTTTGAAATACTACTATTTTTATTTTTGTTGAATTTAATTACTTATACTTTCATCTAACATATAAAATATCGATGAAACTTTATGTGTCAAATTTTTTGTTCACTTTTAATTCAAATTTCGCGCAATTGCAAAAATTTTATTGAACTTGGAAATTGAACTTTGTTTCCTGAATAAAGTAAACTATGGTAATAAGCCAAGGTTCCATTCAAGGCTTAGTGTACGTTTTATATTTGACCAGTTGTGATGCTTTGTTACTCAGGACAATAAACATTCCATTTTAAATTACCATACTATGTCAGGTGTGTTTAATAATTACAGTCTTTAGTTCGTTCAAAGTGAGAAATTAATACAACTTAGTCATTCTTATATATTCATAATTATAATTATATTCTTTGTTTATTTTGTTTTAGGTTATGACTCATACAGTACATTCTGGTCCGTGCATTCTTTTTATTAATTTCATTATTTTAATTTAAATTTTATCTTGTTCATGGAGAACAATTAAAAATAATTAAATTATGTTAGGTTTTATAATATATGTTCTAAAATAGTGTAGTGTTTTAAATACTGTTCCCATGTTTACGACAATAGTATTTACATATAAATGTAAAATTATATATATATATATATATACATATATATATATACAGGTACTATATTAGTCTTTTAATATAATATAACAATTGTCAAGAGAAAGCATTGAAATATCTTTCTGTTTAATGAAAAGTATTTATACTTATCAAAATATAATTAATATTTTAATCTATTTACTTTGATATTAATAAGAAAGTAGACTTGCAGTTAAACATATACGACTATAATAAACTGCAATTGCATTAAAAATTGCATTAAAAAGTACTTAATAAATGCATTTAAATATGATATCTCTAAAAGATGCCCCATGGGGTTTACAAATGATTGAATATATAACATCAAAATGTTGTCCTCATCGTCGTATTAATCGACTTATATGGCATCAAGGAGGCATATTTGCCCTTACATATTTATCATATACTTGTTATCACATGACAAGAAAGCCTATATCTGTGGTAAAAAATGTATTAAGCCTTAATTGCAGTAATTTATCACCACCAGATGATATTATAATTAATGATACCAATCGAGATACATGGTGTGATTGGGCTCCATTTGGTAATTAATATTTATTTATGTTGTATATTTTAGTAAAGTACATATTATAAAAACATATTTTTATGTATTATTAGATTTTATTAAATTATTTATATTTCAATAGACACATCAGATGCTTCAGCATTACTTGGTATGTTAGATTCAGCATTCCTATTTGCATACGCAGCTGCCATGTTTCTCAGGTGACGCTTTAAAGTGAGCTTATTAATCATTGTAATATCAAAAAATTGCATTAAAATTAACTTTTTATTTTTTCATATAGTGGATTTATTGCTGAACGTGTTAATCTGCGTTATTTCATTTCCCTTGGTATGCTAACATCTGGTATTTCTTGTTATTTATTTGGAATTGCTAGACCGTATAAGATACATAATCTATGGTATTTTATTTTGGTTCAGGTTGGTATTAATATAAAGAAATATTTTAAACAATTATATTCAATAATAGTTTACTTTATAATAAAAAAATGTACATTTTTTTATAATAAAATTTAATTTTTTTTAGGCTGCTGGTGGAGTATTTCAAACTTCAGGTTGGCCAGGTGTGGTAACAGTTGTAGGAAATTGGTTTGGAAGAAGAAAACGAGGCTTAATTTTTGGAATATGGAATTCTCATACATCTTTAGGAAATATATTGGGCACTTTAGTTGCAGCTAAATTTGTTGAATCTGACTGGGGTTTAAGTTTCATGATACCAGGAGCTATAATGGGTTTGGCAGGATTTATAATTTTTTTATTCTTAGCACCTGCACCTATTGATGTAGGATGTTCTCTTCCTAATTCACTTGGATATAGAAAAATAGATGCAACTAATAGTTCAGATGAAGATAGTATTGAAGATGTCGAAGAATCTCATACTCCTAGAGAAGATGTAAGTTTCTAATTATAGTGGAATGATACTATACAGTAATATTCTATATATAATGATAAACAATGCATATTGCATAATATCATTGCTATTCTAATTATAGTCAATAATAATATAACATTGCATTTAGTAATGTTTTTAGTAAAACAACAGTAAAAATATGTTTTGATTTCCCATCTAACTAAAGTAAATTGCACGTTGATACATGAAGTATAAGCATGACAATTATCATCAGTTTTTTCAAATTTAAAAATATAATTACTATTCTTTTTCTGTTTCTTCTTCATATATTAGTCTATTTTGTAGTATTCCAGAATAACAAGTAATTTTATGGTGTTTGTAATGATACTGACAAACTATATATCTACTTCAATAGTTTTTAATTCATATAATTTATGCATTTGACATATAATATGCCCACTAAAAAATACCCGTTTCCTTTACCTAGCGTGTCATCTATCGCTGTGTCTACCGTGAACAAAATGTTACTAACGTAAGTGCATGCATATTTTCAGTGACCTTGTAGTTAAAATATATTAACTATGAATTATTATATAATACTTAATGTATTTAAATTATAATAGTTGAACATAATATAGATTTTTATTTTGAAAGGATTCACCAAGCTTAAGATCCGAAACTAGTCCAATGTTATCAACAAATAGACGTTTGCACCATCATGCTGAAGAGAATGCTATTGGATTTTTTGGAGCCATAAGTATACCCGGTGTACTCGAATATTCTTCTTCACTATTTTTTGCAAAACTTGTAAGCTACACATTGCTTTACTGGTTACCATTGTATATTGCAGTTTCAAGTTAGTAAATTAATACTAAAATATTAGAGTATCCTTAAATATTAAAAAATTATCAATATTTATATTTATATTTTTTAGGTACATATAATACAACATTAAGTGCATATTTATCAATATTATTTGATGTAGGAGGTATTGCAGGTGCAATAGTTGCTGGTGTTTTATCAGACTACAGTGGTATGAGTGCTTTAACATGTGCTGTAATGCTTGGATTTGCAATTCCAACAGTAATATCTTTTATACTAAAAAAATGTTCATAAAATCATGTTAATTTATTATAATGATAATCAATGTTTGTTTTTCAGTTATTTATTTATGATTATTTAGAAAGTATGAGTTTAAGTGTTAGTATACTATTATTATTAACAACAGGACTGTTAGTTAATGGACCATATGCTTTAATAACGACTGCAGTATCTGCTGAATTAGGAACTCATCCTAGTTTGGGAGACAGTTCCAAAGCTTTAGCAACAGTCACTGCAATTATTGATGGAACAGGCAGTATTGGTGCTGCAGTTGGCCCATTATTAACAGGATTTGTTTCTCAATGGGCAGGATGGCATAATGTTTTTTATATGCTCATGTTTGCAAACGCGTTAGCTCTAGTTGTAAGTAAATTCTATAAATAAATATATATACATTTATAAACAGTACTATTCTACACTTCACACACACGTGTGTGTATGTGTGTGTGTATGTGTATATATATATATATAATTTATTTATTTATTTATTTCAGTTTTTGTCCAGATTAGTTTATAAAGATATACAATTGTATGGACAGCGACGAAGGACTGTATAAGTGAAGTGTATCTTACGATTAAGATACAAGAACTTTTTTACAAATACAAATGGATTAACTATGTATATACTAACAAAATTACTCAATTTTAATTTAAATATTAATTATTATTGTTAAATAAATGATATATTTTTACATTAATTGAGTTTTATATATATATGTATGAAAACGTAGTTATTTTTAACGTATGTAAAAAAGTAGTTATAATTATAATAAGTAGCAATTTTTTATTAGATAAATATAATAATAAATTATTAAAATATTATATGAGTTATCAAGGAATACCAATAGGGATGATATAACTAATATGATCTGCAAATTCTCCCCAGGCAGCTCTTTGTGTTTGAAATATTACGATCCATGCAACAAGGGCAATCATCCATAAGATAGCTCCAATGCCAGAAAATATTACATCTACAATATTATCCGTTTATTAACAATTCTCTTTTAATAGAAACAATCCAATACATACATCTTTTAATCTGTTTTTGTTCCTCATAAGGTGGTACGATAAAAGCCTCTCGTATAAACCAAATTGCATTAACAGCCCAAAGAAATGGAAGCAATGCAAATCCAGCTATATAAAAAAAATAAAAATTGTTTATTTTATAATCAAAAACATGATATCACGAATTTGTTTTGTTTTTTTTTTCTTTGATTGTTAGTACTTACCACGAAAATACCATCGGCAAAGATATAATTTTCTTTCATTTGTAAGTTTTGATAAATCCATACTGTTTTAATAAAAAAAAAATGTATTACTTATGATAGAGTTAAGCTAAATTTTTTTTCTTTTGATAATTTATTATATTTACTTCTTTGCAGATATTATTGACAGCTCAACTAAAATACTTGCGTAGTGAGCACTTCCTATTATAGTAGAAAGTACAATGATGTTATTATTCGCGCTATCTCGTGGAGATTTAATGAGTTAAAGTTTCGTAATAAGAAACTCTAAGAAAAAATTATTTACATTTTTGTATTATTCTTTCTGTGAAATATAATTTTTACAATTTTTAAAAAAGTTCGATTGTATTCGATTATGTGATATTAGCTAAGTTTGTATAAATTTATTAAAAACCATAGAATCGAGCGTATATTTTTCGAGTAGATTTTCATCTTACGTAGGTTAATTTTGTAACAATAGGTAGGAGAACTGAATCTCATGAATCCGTGTGTATGTCAGTGTATTGTACGTGATAAGTAATTTAACCAAAGCTTTTCGAGGAACGAATTTCAAGATTATTTATCAGTTGCTTTACGTTATTGTACAAAATGGCAGGACAACATTATTTGAGTGATACAAAGAATCCATTTTTTGAGTTAGAAGATGATGTAGACGATGAAACATTTTTAAAAAGTGCACCAAGGGCATCTGGCTCATCTTATAATTATACTAATAATTTTGACAATGAACTTGAAGTTAAACGTCAACAGTTAATGCAACGTAGAAGAGAAATAGAAGAGCGTACTATTCATTCATCAGAGCGATCTATTTCTCTTTTAAGAGACTCTGAACAGATTGGTGCAGCTACAGCAGAGGTTTGTATATACCTAAATTATCATAATTTTTAAATAACAATTCAATGGTCACAATATAATAAAAACTAACTAACAGATATAATTTACAAATTTGCTTGACTTAAATATTTTTATTAAATAAATAATTTGAAATATAAAACTATAAACCATATTGTAAAAATAAATTGATAAAATTTCAGGAATTAATTAGACAAAGAGAGCAATTAGAAAGGACAGAAAAGAGGTTGGATGATATTAACAGTACATTGAGATTTAGTCAAAAACACATTCAAGGTATAAAGAGTGTTTTTGGTAGTTTAAAAAATTATCTCAGTGGAAAATCGCTTGACACACCTGTACCATCTACTAAACTACCAGAATCTACAAGTTTTGGATCTACATCATCGCCAACTTTATCTAATTCCTTAGATCAAGTGCAAACTAATATGGTTAATAATCATCCATCGTTTAAACTTCAAGGTCTTGTAGATGACGATGAAGATCGAAAAACAAATTCATCTACAAATAATATAACAAAAGTTTTAGAAAAAAATTTAGATGAAATGAGTGGATCTCTAGCACGATTAAAAGGTTTAGCAATCGGACTTTCAGAAGAGATTGAGTCACAAAATGATTTAATTGACAATGTAAGAGATAAGGTGGAAATAACAGATATTACATTACAAAAACAGAATAAAGATCTTACATATTTACTAAAAAAGTAAATGTTAACAAAGAATATTTATTAACTCCTCTAGGAGTATACATATACATACAGATATGGAACATGATTCAATATATTTGTTCTTGATATGTGCATATATACAGAAATTTAAACATGAAAAGTGTAGTAGATTTAGTGTTTATAATATAAATTTGCTTTTTAAGATTTATGAGACAATTGAACTATGTAAAAATAATGTGTAAGAGAATCGTGTAATGTTTTTTTACAATATTACATAAAAGTAAATTATGAAATAAGGTTTCTACAATGTTTAATTTTTCTCAAGTGTTCTTCAAAAAGTCAAATTTTGAAATACTCAGAATATTTCTAAATTATATAAGAAAATTTTAAAACATATTTATTAATATTTAAATAAAAAAATTAAAAGATACGATAAAATCATGTTAATTTTAATTGCAATATAGTATAAAAATTGTTATTTTACAATTGTATAAGGTGTGGTTAATGTAATTTTTTTAATTCCTTTAAGTTAGATAGAGAAATATATTATTATTGTAAATAAGTAAAGAAAAAATTTTTCATGTTTATTACAGTATCATTTCATAAAATTCATACACATATGTATATTATATATGTATCATTGTTCTCTGAAATATAATTTCAATTTATATTAAAACATTCTATATTAATATTTACACGCATATATTAATACGTTTATTAATGCTTATAATCGAAATATTTCCTATATTACACTGTTCCTAATGTTATTCTGCCAATATTATTATTAAATAAATTCTATATCTGTTGATCTATATATTAAATATTTGGACTTATATTAAAATAAACTAAGATAATTGTGTTCATTAATTATTATTTTATTATTTAATTCTAATATTTTTAACAACTATAAGAAGCATTTTTGATTAAGAAAGTAATGATTATAAAGTATTAATAATATCATTATATATGTAAATTTGATTATTGGATACATGGTGCAATAATTTCGAACAAATATGTGATTTACCCCATTGGATTCATATTTGAAACCATATCCGTCAAGGTATCTGTAATATATTCATGGATAAAATGGAAAACTATATTTAATTTAAAAAATGAAAAACTAAAATTAAGAAGATCAAATTAAAATTTCACCTATTGCTTGTTGTGCAGTGCGCATTAAATTAGGTGTCATATTAGTCATAGTTCCTGTTGCACCACTAGTAGCATTTGTGCCTCCTCCTCCATTGTTTCCTCGACCTCCACGACAAGCGATGCTTTTAGATTTTAAAAAAGCATTGCTGGTATAATCGATGTTCCTACCTACAGTAATCTAAATACATTGACATCATATGCTTAATAATTATTTATGATCATCAGACATTATATAGACTTGTATTGTTAAATTTATGTTTTCATATATAAGATTTCATGTTTCATTTTATTTATATCAATTTATTATTTTATTAATAGGAATTCATAGAAATACATGGTAAAATGTGGAATATGGTCAAATTAAACAAATAAACATATATATATATATATATATATATATATATATATATATATATATATAACATTCTACGATATGATAAGGATACGCCCCATTTTTCGAGTGATCGATATAGATAAATATATGCGAGAAATATATAATTATTAAACTACTAAAGTGTACTGCACAAACAAGAATTTTTTAAAATAATAAAAAATCATACCGTAATATAGAATATGGCAATAAGCAGTAACCAAAAACCGTAGAACTTCATCTTCCCGGAGATATAAACGGCGACAATTTTATTTTTTGTCACACCTAGACTTTTATACCAATGCATAGTGTAATTATAGTATTTATCTTTTTTTTAATATACACAGCAACAGTTCCGGTACTCATAAAGAAAAATATTCATGTGTATGTGACTCACGTGTCCTTTTATGATTAATAACACATGTTATATATATAACAATTATAAAATCATCCATTGTCCGTTTTTTATCAAATTTGGATTGCACAAAAATTCTTGTTTTTAAATTCTGAAAGATTTTATACAGGTAAATTTATCTTATTGATACTATATCAACAATTTTTCTTTCTTATTAGTAGTTTCTTAATATGTTTGATGTTCATTAACATCATTAACGATCGAAGTTGCTTCATATGCTGTACGCTCTGCTTCTCTTTGAGATGCGATAGCCGCGTGTTCTTCGGCAATCTTCTGATAGAGCTGTAAATGTTTGTCCTTCGCTTTTAATACACTAACAGAATCCTATAAAACCATAAAGATACATAAGATGCATAGATGCATAATCAGGTGAAAGAAAGGATATTGAATGATCTTGAAGATAATTCGCAGGCGTTTTTTTGTTAAGATAGACTATTATCAATATAAATTATATTTTTAATAGAATTCATTACCTTTGGTACATTTATTGGTATATCGTGGGCATTAGCATCAGCTAATTTTTCATAAAGCTGAAAATGTCTTTCCTTCGCGAGTTTCACAGCTTCTGAATCAACAGGCTGTTTAAGCGTATCGTCGTAATTTATCAATGATGGATGAAATCCATTTTTATCAGCCACATATTCCACTCTTCGTACTTTGTATTTAGGATCGATGAACGAGTAAGATCCTAATAAGCAAACGTTATTATTGTTAGAAATGAGCGAATAAATGATCGAATTAACTATAAAGAAGATATAAGGCCACGAAAACATTTACCATAAACGGTTCCGGAACCATCTCCAGATTCTTGATGAATTCGATCAACGTGTCCTGGATATCGTCCCGCTTTGTATTGAAAACTGTATGGTCGTGGAGGTGGTGGTAATGTGCTAGTAGTTGTCGTCGAATATTTTGATAAAATGTGTGAGACCTCTCCAAGACAGGAAGTCGATAAAACGAAGACGATCTAATTGCAAAAAAAGAAAAATATTAACTTTTATTAATACATTCAAGAATTTTTCGTATTTTCCCCGCGCAAAATAGAAATATCAAACAAATGTTATAGATTAATTGATAAAAAAAATGAATTAAACACTTACGATCAAACTCTTCATTTTTTTTAAATCGATAGCATGAAAAAACTTTAAATAATATTTCTTATCTTAGAGAACAGACATATAACTGACTGAGAGGATCTTTTCCAGTGAAAGTAATATAAGAAACTAAAGGGGAGAAGGTGAAGGTAATATGTTTTAAGGTAGCTTCACACCGTCAACTTGTTTATTTTATTTGATCGATGATTAAGTATGTTGCACACGAAGATGTTTAGATCGATGACGATGGAATATTTTAAATTAACCTTTCTAAAATCCCTGGAATAATTTTTTCGGAAAAGTATATACACAAATATTTCTCTTATTGTTAGACCAAATTCTCATTTCCTTGAAAATAGAAATACAAAAATTCTTCTTTAAAAAAATCGATTTTCGATATTATCTCATTCGATTATTAGAAAGTATATATCGATTATCAAATTTAATTGATGTTAGTTTGCTTATATTTATTTTGCTATATCTGATTAAACATTTGCTAATGATAAAATTCATTTCTTTTATATTTTTCTTTTTTTTTTTGTAACAAATTAATAGGAAGGATAGCCGTGTTAGATAATGCGCGTGTTACGTTCAGAATGTCATACTTTTTTGCTTTTTCATTCTTGTCAAGGTCCATTGTTATTTTTTACTGAAGAAAAAACAAGGTCTCGATTTTACTATATTTTTCTTACACATATAAGTAAAACAATTTACTTATATTTATTAATATTTGATATAATATATTTCATTTTTATATTTTACGTACGTAATATATGCTTGTAAAATGTTATATATGTATGGCATGTTGAATAATTTATTATTATTATGCTTTATGATAATTCGAATTTTTGTGACCTTTTATATTTTTCTTCTTTTTTGGTACACATTTTTATATTTCTATTTTTCTATTATTAATAATGAAATAATTAACAATATGCATATATATATACACATACACGCATACATACGTATGTATGTACACACATACAACATACATATATACATATATATTTTTATTGCGTAATATAGCATATTATCGACCGTAGTTATCTACATTCTAACTTGCATTGATGACGTGTTATATCATAATTACATATGCAATTATTTACGAGTGGATTATGACGAGAAACAAATGTATTATTTTTTTTCTTGATAAAATTACATTTAATAATTATTATAATATGCATATATATATATATATATATATATATATATATATATATATATATAGAAAGTACTATATTTCTAATAACAAAATTTATTTATTTTTCTTTCTCTTTCTCAAATTACATTTGTTAAAACGTATAAATGGTTAATGAAAATTATTGTTCAATCGATTTCGAGCTTTTTGAAGCTTCCTTCGACACCAAATAAATCAGTTGCTGTTTTTCCTTTGCCAGGACGTAGAGATTCGTTAACGCGACAAATTCTTTCCTCCTCTTGAAACCAAGCACGATTGTCATCTAATTTTTTAATTTGAGCATCATTCAAGTCTTTCAAAGGGCCTGCTTGGCCACCCGATTCGTTTGGAAGTATTTCCAAGGGTATAAATTTAGCTAATGTTTCCATGGTCGAATGCATGTGAAACTGTAAATAGATATATAAAAAGAATATGGAAGAAAATTAGAAGAGATTATAGGTTAGTCGAACTCTCTCTCTCTCTCTCTCTCTCTCTTTCTCTCTCTCTCTCTTTCTCTCTCTCTCTCTCTCTCTCTCTCTCTCTCTCTCTCTCTTTTATCCTTACCATGTCCATCAATTCTTTTTTCATGAAAGGCTTCATCATGTTAAGAATAACATCCATAACCGGCGAGGTGTTCATAAAATGGAAACCTTTAAGACGTACGGGTAAAGCTTCTTGCAAATAGTAAAGGAATTTTTTTAATCCCATAGGATTTAAACGACCCACATGACCGAACGCAACATTCTTTGTATCAAATAGGATCACATGACCTTTGGATGTACCCTCTTCGTGAAGCCAGAGATCAATTACCATGTTAAGGTACTTCATACCATCGTTATAAACATAATGCGACGGTTCGATATCTATCAATCTACCATAAATGATTTTGTAACCATCATTGGTAGTTTTATCCAAGACCAGATTCGATCTAAATATAAAAATTAAACTTTATCAGATTGAAATTAATTATTGAGCTTTATAAATGCACAAAATAAAAGATACTTACACCGTTTGAAATGCTTTACGAAGGTCCTTAGAACTGATAGGATCTCTATTAGAAAAGAACTCTGGCACGTGAGTTCGTATTGTGTAATAAGTGTCGATGGTATTTTTGGTCGGTTCCATACGATAGTAATTACTGTGTAGAAAAAGAGCTACCTCGCTGTCAGATATTTTTGGTAAATGGGGTTGTTTTTGACACCACTCTTTCAACGCTCGTACATCGTCTTCCTTCAATTCCGGATTTTTCTTTAATTCCTCCTCAAATGAGATTCCACCTTGTAGCGTCATATTCTAACACGTCTTTATTATAATTCAATTTTGGATTAATCTTCTTCGTTTTGTTTTATATTATCTTTTTTTATTTTTTATATTTTTTTTCGTTCTTACGAATTTAAAAGAAACACAAAGGATCGTTGGAATTGATTATTTTTTTTCTTTTTAACTTGTTCAAACGTAAAGACTGCAGAAAAAATTTGTTTATTAAAGCTTTGCTCTGGTCTCTTGACGAACACGAATTAGACTAATGAATTCAAGCGCAGTTGCTGTCTTCGGGCAATGACGAGCGAGTAACGTATGATCGACAATTGCATGACACTTTGACGTTAGTCTATATATATGAGTTCATGATCAGGCGAATTAGCAAATGATTTGAAGACATTTTTTAATGTACGGTGAAACTTCGATAGGCCAGATGAGAAAATGTATTATTATGAATCCATTGTTCTCGATGTCTTTTCTTTTTACCGGTTTTCATGGACAAGAAACAGAAAGAAACCAAAGATAATTGTGAGATTATTAATTAATAACAGAGAACACATCTCGTTTAATATTTAAATATGAGTATATATATCGTTTTCTCAAATTCTTTTCTATGATTTAGTTTCAGGAACAATTTGATATAAATAACATGTTTTAATATTTAACGTAAATATATTTTTTTTCTTTTCGATTTATTATTAATCGATTTTGGTGTGTATTGCAACAAAGTGAAAAAAAATTATAACTCGGAATCTCTTTCTATCTTGTAATTATGTTATCGCGTGTTAGAGATTACTAGAAATAGGTATATCATCGAAGTACTGTGATGTAACAGTGGATTAATAAGTAAGAAACTCCACAAATAATTTTATTTCACATGATGACTTTCTTTTTACGAATTGTTAATACATAAATATTTTAATATATTTATATATTTACGATGATTGGAAAATTGATAATTAAATGGAAAAAATATTAAAAATCTGGATACATTTTTCATGATTCATATAACTTTAAAAGATAAAGAATTTTATTGATATATTATTATCATATGAAAACATGATAATAAATTTATATTCCATCTATAAATAATGAAGAAAAAAAACCTATTATTGTAGCTCATTAGAATGAAAAATCAATCGAAAATAAAATATACATATTCATTATTTTTTTTGTATAATTGATAAATTCATTTAATCGATATCAAGTTTCTTGAAGCTTCCTTCAACTCCAAAAATGTCATTGCTTAATTTAGGCTTTCCAACTCGTAACGATTCATTCACTCGCATCGTTATTTCTTCTTTCAAAAACCACTCGCGATTTTCATCAAGCAATTTTGTTTGTTCGTTAACGAGATCTTTCAAGTTACCACCTTTGCCACCTATCTCGTTGGGAAGTGCATCAACGGGTAAAAATTTTTCCAAACTTTCTAAAGTTGAAAAGTGTATCTAAATAGAAATTATAATGATAATTAGATTGTTAATTTCGAAAAAAAACCTCTTCACGCAATGGCAGAATTATCCACAAACGAAAGAGACAATCACTTCGAGTTGCCACACAATAATATAAATTTATATTATATAATATCATTTAATATCTAATGGCTGGTCTGTAATTTTTATATCTATATATATACACACGCGCGTATATATTGCTACTATAATCGAATTTGTGCAATCTATTTCTAACTTCGTCATTTGCATGATGAATGCACGTCATTGCAATGAACAATTGAAGCAAGAAAATATATACTGTATACAATCGATTTATTTTAATGGAGCCCCCAAAATTTGTAATGACTCTTTAAGAATAAATCTGCTAATGATTCTACGGTAAAATTTTCTTTTTGAAACTCACCATCTCGTATAACTCTTTTTTCATGAAAGGCTTACACATATTTAACAAAACTTCCATTGCCGGTGTAGAATTTATTATATGTATTTGCTTCAAACGAATGGGTGCTGCCTCTTGTATGAAGTATAGAAATTTTTTTATTCCCATAAGATTTATACGTCCTATGTGACCAAGCGATAAGTTCTGTACATCGCCAATATAAACTAGTCCGTTAGTTGGTCCTGTCTTTATATTAGCCAATTCTACTACCATGAAAAAATATTTTATGCTTTCATAGAAGATATAATGAGATGGTTCAGGATCCATCATATTTCCAAATATTATTTGATATCCTTCATTGGTCATTTTCTTTAATGGGATGTGAGATCTGTTCGTAGAATGAAAGAAATATATTATGTTAAATTTGTTGTTCTCTCTCTTTCTCTCTCTCTCTCTCTCTCTCTCTCTCTCTCTCTCTTGAGTTTTGTTTGTTACAATTATTTATCGATTTTGAATATTTGAAACATTGTATAAAATTATATGTAAACTTACGTGACACTGAATTGTGTACGAATATCTTTCAAGAATGGGTCTCTATAGCTAAAAAATTCAGGCACATGAGTCCTGATAGTATAAAAGTTTTCGATCGTGGTTTTAGTTGGTTCTAACTGATAATAATTACTATTAAGGAATAATATCAGATAAATATCTTCTATTTTTGGTAAATGTGGCTGTTTATCAAGCCATTCACGAATGATTTGTAAGTCTGATTCTTTAAGATTAGGATTTTTATTAAATGCTTCTTTTAAAGAATATGTATTCGTAGGTAACATTGTTTTTACTTTCACGTCCGTTGGATTGATTTATTTTAAATGATGATTAAAAATCTTCTTTGTGCGTATGTTTATCTCCGTATGTGTCCGTATGTATCTAATAAAACTCGATTAATACTGATAGCACAGACCGACACCTTTTGTTCGCTGGTTAGAGTCCAAACTACTTCAGAGCTTGTAAGGTTGTTGTTATATTTTGTTGACAATATCACTATCTACCACATCATCAGAATATTTTCTCCTTGGCCGGAACCGGTTTAATAGTGTTTAATATTCATACATGTACAGATGTTCATTATCTTAGACAATTTTTTACTTATTTTGTAACAATAAGATCAAAGTATTAAGTAAGTAAGTGCATATTAAATAAAAATTTCAGTATAATTTGTTAAAATTAATTCTCTTTAATCGAATCTTAGTGTTTTTACGAGATCGTCGATTTAATTGGTTTAATAACGCATCTAGATTCAAGGAAATGTTGCTAATATCTCATTATTAATGTAAGAGATGTACTTCATCTATTTAGATTGTTATGATAATTATAGCAAATTAAAACTAAGTGTAAGATATAGTTCTGGTCTTATAAAAAGCATGACATTCAATTTTTTGAGATTAAATTTTGTTGAACATGATGTAAGAAATTATGAAAGAATTAAATATAGGAGCATAATATATTTGTTCCTTTATTCGCCCTTATTTAAAATATTTTTATTGAAATAATTACAAATTTTAACGATTATATTATAAATCATTCTTAGTTTGGAATTAATCGAAACTATACATTCGAAATATTCATTTCATTATGTTAATCTATTTCAAGTTTTTTGAAGCTACCTTCAACTCCAAAGAGATCTGTGATATTTTTACTTTTACCAGGTCGCAAGGCTTCATTTACTCGACTACACATTTCATCCTCCAGAAACCAAGATCGATGATTTTCGAGCTTTTTTATATATTTTTCGTGTAAATCCTTAGTAAAACCTGCTTTGCCACCTACATCAGTCGGTAATGCTTCTAATGGGATAAACTTAGCGACACTTTCCAATGTGGTGTGCACATGCAACTAAGAAAATAACAAAAAACAATTATTACTATCAGTAGAAATATAGAAATCTACTCAATAATAATCATACCATATCCATCAATTCTCTTTTCATGAAAGGCTTCATCATATTTAGAATGATATCCATCACTGCTGTCGTGTTCATAAAATGTAAACCTTTCAGACGAACAGGTAAAGCTTCTTGTAAATAGTAAAGGAACTTTTTTAATCCCATAGGACTCAATCTTCCTGCATGACCAAAACTTACACTTTCCATATCGATAAGAATTACATGACCTATTCCTGTACCTTCAGTATAGAGCCAATAATCTATAACCATGTTGAAATATTTCAAACCGTCATTATAAACATAATGTGAAGGATCGGTATCGAGTAGTTTAGCGAAAACTATTTTATGACCCTCTTTCGTTGTCATCTCCAATGGCATGTTTGCACTGTATATAAGAATTTTATTTAATTAATAATCGTTACAACTATTTTAAAATACAAGAATTAATTATCAAAGAAATTTTTTACAATGATCACTTACACAACTTTTATTATTTGTCGAAGTGATTTTGATCCAAGCAGATCTCTATTAGAAAAGAATTCAGGAACGTGAGTTCGTACGGTATAGAAGGTATCTATCGTAGTTTTAGTTGGCTCCAATCGATAATAATTGCTATGTAAAAATAATACCAATTCACTATCGGTGATTTTTGGTAAATGAGGTTGCTTCTTGCACCATTCTTTCAATATTTCTATATCCGACTCTTTTAATTCAGGATTTTTTCGTAATTCTTCCTCGTAACTGATTCTTGGTATTATACTCATTTTTTTTATAAATGAAAGTTCTACAACAAAGAACAAAGTACAATCACTCTTCTTTTACATTTCCTCTAATTTAAATAACACTTGATATATACCTATTGTGGTTGGTTTTATTAAAGACAAGTTAAACCATTCGATGTTATAATATGAATGAGCTTGCTAACAAGGAGACTAACAGTTTTTATTTAAAACTACCTACCAGTAACTAAAACAAAATAAAAACGTGATAGTATGTGATTAAATCATAAATACATATCTTTTCGTTTTTGACATAAAAATTATATATCCCATGATACAAACGTAATAAAATATTTTCTATTCCTCTTCTTATTCAAACGAATTTACATTTATTATTGTCAGGTGTACAATAATGTATTATTACATACAATTACTAGAAAAAATGTAATATTTTTATTGTCTTCTATTATTTTTCACTTGCGCTTTTAATTTTATCGGTTTCCGCATAGTAGTAATACATGTCTTAATAATTGTTCATCATCCCGATTTTATAATAATGAATACAGGTGTAATTCTTGACCGATTTTAATGAACAAGGTCTTATTTTAAAGATGAAGATTCTATAGAGGATCTGATTTTTCAAATTTTCGAAAAAGCTTTATTTTCTCTGGAAAATATTACGTAAAAAGTGATGTTTATTCGACGATAGTTTATGCATAAAAATAAATCTTTTACAAAATTCGTAAAAACTATGTCTTCGTTTAAACCTTCATGTTTAAAATGAGACCTTGTTCATTAAAATTGTCAATAAATTAATAATAAGAATAATGTTAAGAAGAAGTAGAAGAAGAAATACGTATGTACTTATATAAAATAATATTTAATATATATATATATGAGAGAGACTATTCACTAATTATTATTTTTTACAAAATATTCGCTAAAATCTTGTTTTTTGTTGCGAATTTATATATTAATTATTATACGTATCAATTATATTTATTATTCACTATGCATTTAAAATAAATTATATACGTTCGCCCATTGTTGCATGTTATCTACTGCAGATTACTGTGTGCGGATCATTGTTGATGTTATCTACTGATAAACACATAAAAAAAAATATAAATATGAGAGATTGAAAAGTTTGATAAATTTGCAGCCTATCCTACTTTACCTAACAAGTTTATATACCGATACAGTCGCTTGATAGATACAGTCTTCCCCATTTATGTTTGTAATTCATATTTTGTCCATATCTGTCGCTGAAGTCACATATGATTCGAGCGAAAGGTGATGAACAATCTTAACAGTTGTGTTCGCCGGAGTGATTTATAAAGAACGTTCTTCCTTCGTGATAATTTTTGTATTTCTTTTCTCCTTGTTTGATGGTTAATATTTTCATGCCACGGTAAAAAATTATCGAAACGTGGAAGGTTAACGTACTATGAACCGTCTGGATGATCCTCCAGGTCTCATGAAAGGCAGAAAACCATCTTTTATCGGAATGAACGGTATGTATGTTTTACTATTAATAACAAAATCTTTGTTAACGATTTAAAACTTTTAATCAATAATATTTTTTAAAGGAGGTACGGAAACAGACGACCAACAGCGTCTAAGGTTCCAAGTTGAACTGGAATTCGTTCAGTGTCTTGCAAATCCAAATTATTTAAACTGTATGTAAAATTTTATATTGGAGATATATTTTTATAGGTTATAAATATCTAATAAGATTGTGTGTAACTTTTTTTTATGCTTATTTAACTTTTGTAGTTTTAGCACAACGTGGTTATTTTAAGGATACCACATTTATAAACTACCTCAAGTATCTTCTCTATTGGAAAGAGCCAGAATATGCTAAATATTTGAGATACCCCATGTGTTTGTACTTCTTAGACTTATTGCAATACGAACACTTTAGAAGAGAAGTCGTCAACTCACAATGCACCAAGTTTATAGACGATCAACAGATTTTACTTTGGCAACATTATACTAGACGTAGGACAAGACTTTTACAGACTGCAGCGGAGCAGACCCAACATGTCAATCCACAAAATAATGGTATTGTACAACCTAAAGTTCCTTGAAAGAGAGCCATGTCTGGTAATAAAAAAACTTAACAATATACATTTTAGAAGATATGACTTAGAAATATTTCTTTGTATTGTAATTTCTTTTATGGACTGTTTTGTTAATCATGTTGCCAAACTGTGATATATTTCGAATAAAATACTTATCTGCATTTAATAGATCAATTATATATTTTCATACTTCAATTAATATAATTTTAACTTTATTTCAAAAATGTTGTGTGTATGCCACGTACAAAACAATATTTTACATAGCAAATCAATTTTTCTTCTTCAGTCTCATTACGATATTTAATGTTGGAAGTGTTAGTTCCAAGAATGAATTTTTATAAATGAAAATAGAAGTATATACAATAAATGATAAAGTTTCTAAATTGTTCTTACGAATCTAAGGTAATAAATACATAAGCCGCTGACAAATATAACTTACATTTCTAGTGGAAAGCACATTTTACACATTTACATCAGAGTGGTCGTGAACCTGCATTAAAATTGAAAAAAGAAACAAAAAACACACATTTTCACTCAAGAAAATTTTAACTAATCACGCGAACAATCCGCGTTTTTATTTTCGGAAAAATTAACTAATATACCGTTTCCGGCGTCCACCCAATCCTCCGAGAAAAGTTTCTCTCTTAGTATTTCTCTTTCCGTAAGATCGTCTTTTGCAATATTTTTATCCTCATTAACAATTTCTTCGTCGTATTTTTGATCCCTTCTTTTAACAAACATCTGTTCAATATCTTCTATTGTATCAGGTAGAATCTTATTCAATGTTTCTGGCAAAATGATTGCTAATATACCAGAAATAAAAGACAGCACACCAACGATCGCTAATGGTATACTAATTGTCACGTATTTTCCCTGAATAGAAAAAATTATAATTATTGATTTACTTAATTATTCAAAAATAAATAATTTAAATTGCTGATATTACTAACGTACCGATGATAACATTTGTGGTATACTTAAAGAACCGACTTCAGCCAAAACTGTGCATAAACCTAAACAGGTTCCTCTTACAACAGTTGGAAATAGTTCAACAGCGTAGAGATATGTTATAGCAATAGTGCTTATTACAGTTACTCTACCAAATAGCAATACTATAGTCTTCACGAGATCTAATATAAGCGGAAAAAAAATATAATGTGAACAATTAATTTTAACAACGAATAATGAACTTAACAATCGACTTTAAACTTTAATTTGAACTTTAAATTTAAATTAATAAATAGTTTGTAAATCACCTTTCCAGGCTAAAGAAGAATCTATCAAAATAATTAGAATAGATAATATGATTAATATTACGCCAGTTGTAGACTGATATATGCTCAGAGGTATTCGTCTTCCATATCTGGACAATACGAAATATATAAACGTATAAGTAGCAATTTCTAAGGCTCCTCCTAAGGCAAAAGTCACGTGTCTATTTACGTTAAAATTTGGTAAAAGCGATGCTAAAAGATAACACGCTATGGAGGATGAAAACCTTGAAGAGAAAACAAAACGATCCAAATATAATAGTTTTAAAACGAATTTCTAAAATTAAACTTTTATTATCTTATAATATTTTCAAATCATACCACTGAAGAACCATCACAAGACTATACTTTCTTGTCAATGATCGTTTGAATAATTTTTGTAAAGTTTTACTTTTTATTCTTTTTGATTCTTGTTCAAAATTTTCGGCCATTTTTATTTCATTATCATTTACTTTTTGGAGTTTCCTTGGATTTCTAAGAACAACGATTTCCTCATCTATTTTTGAAGATACTTTTTGATCGTAGACAGATTGAGAACTTCTCTTAGATCTCCGATTATTGGTCGAACAGGATGGTGGATTTTTTATTTCGTTTTCTACGTCATTTTCCCTTCGTAATTCTACGTTCGTTGATGAAAGTCGTTTCGTGGGTGCTTGAATGATCACAGTAGAACTTCTAGCTAAAGTAGGGTCAAGAAAAGAAATTTTATTAATTATTTTTATCTAATAATATTGAAATTAATTAGCCTATTAAAATAAAAATACTTTGGTTCTTTAATCCTCATACATTGCTCTTTTTGCTGATTTGAATTCGGCGTATTCAGCAATTTCGCCATCTCGTCTTGCGTCGTCACTTCAAGAGTTTTCGGTTTCTTTAAGTCGACACTAGAAACACGTGATTTCCTTTCCGGTTTCACCGGCGTCGGATTTTCTTTAGCAACAGGCTCAGATTCTATAACCTTCTCTCTGCGTATTCTCATACAACACCCGTTATATTTCGCGATTCTTTCCAACGCCATATCGGCTTCCGTTAATTTATTTTTAGCTAGCAGCCATCGCGGGGATTCGGGTATTATCCTGCACGATAAAAATTTCGATCAAACAAATTTTAATAGAAGAAGAATAATATTGTGATATTAAAGTAATTTCCAAAATAAATTTTCAAAGATATATATGTATGTCTCAGATTATTTTTATAATCATTGTGATTGAAAAACGATTATTAAGATAGATTAGACCATATACCAGATGTATAGTACTGTTATCGCTGTGGGTACAGAAACAGCAAGCTGCAAAATTCTCCAGTCTGGTATAAAATAACTTAGTATCGCTAGGAGTATCAAGCCGATAGCCCAAGCGATTTGCATGATCATAGCTACGAGAGTTCGCGATTTACTGGGAAACAATTCCAGAGATAATATGTATGTTGAGTTTTGTAGGCCTTGTACGAAGATACCTTGAAGGCCACGAAGTGCCAAAAATGTAGGATAGTTCTGTTATTGAATTAAATAAATAACGATCAGAACATCTAACGATACATAATATTTAGACAATTAAGAATCATAGTTCTTCTTTTTCATTTGATCTTTTTACCTGTACGATGTACAATGCAACAGCCATTGTACCTTGTGTGTAAAGACAAATCGCTTGAACTGGTAGTCTTCCAATTCGATCAGCCAAAATTCCAGCAATCGAAGCACCGATCAAAGCACCAAGATAATAGATTGCCGACGCTAGATATGTCAGATATTTTCTTTCACATATCAAGATCCACTCGGTGACAACGCTATTCTCACCGGGTTCGATCGCGAATCGATAATCACCAGAACAGGAGTTCATCTCGAGTTCGGTGCTCGAGTTAGATTCGATCGTCCAATTGTTTTGGATTTGACAGCCATAAATTCTGCTCGTTGTATTCCTTGGCTGGAATAACATTTGGTATTGTTTATAGATCGTGTAAATAAATAAATAAATAAACTATTATTAAGAAAAATATCACTTGATTATTGTCACGTGACATTTTTAATAAGTCAATTTTTAGCAACGTGAAAGGGTGCTTCATCTTTCACCATTTATCAGCATACTTTCATAGAAAAATTGGATCTAAGCCAAGGACTAATGAGTTGTACGAGCTGTTTCTATATGACACACGACGCGACTCGGGCCAAGCCGCGTAAACATTTTTTATGTATGGCGAATAGCATGTTTGAACAGGGAAAAAAAAATTCAAAATATATACATAAAACAAATTATGATTATTACCTGACAATAAAATTTCGGTGTATAATTGTGAAAAGCCGGTAGAGCGTGATTCATAGATACGATGATGTAATTTATGCAAAATATTAATACAAGAAGCATCTGAAAACAACCGACTTTCACCGTTTCCGCGTCCATTCTTTTTCCATTGTTTGTCTTCATCTTCACGAATGAGAATTGTTCCTGTCTATATTCGACAAATTTCAATTATATGTCTTCTTCAATATTTATCTTGTTTGACGAACAATTATTCGTTTGATTTCTTTTTCTATTAAAAAAAACTCGTACACCAATCTCTTCTCTCGCCCCGTCACAAAATTGTTAAAAAATTCACATTTCGATTAGGTACTCTCAAAATTATAAACCAATGTTCTTTATCAACTATTTAATCGCGTCCCTCTTGTTTCTCATATCCATTTGTATTAGAATAATATATAAAATTATTCGAAGATGAAAAAATCAAGCCGAAAAATATATAAATTTGGGTCTTGATCGTTTGAAATGAAAAACGAGCTTCGAAACTTCGAGCATGCGCGGAACGGAGTGTCATCCGTGAGGGTGCAGCACGCACTGCCGACGAGAGGATCGCCAAGAGTCTTCTCTCTCTTTTTCTCTTTCTCTTTTTCTCTCTCTCTCTCTCTCTCTTCTCGCTTTCTCCCCCTGCTTCTTTTTCTCTCCCTCGAAGGATAGTGCCGAGAAAGAGGAACATGCTCCGATTGGTGCTGACTCGTGGAAGGATAGAACGCGTGTCATTGTTTCTTCCGAGCTGCCAGCCCTCTTATCGGCTCCTTTCGTTACAAGAAATCGATATTCTGTCAATAATGATCGATTTTAATATACTCGAATGGTGCTATTGCTTTTTTTCACGATGTACCATTAATTTTCTTTTTGCTTTTTTTTCTTTTTTTTTTTTTTTTTTTTCTTTATTTTAAGAAATACGATCACTACAATTCTATTGTAAGAAAATATCAGGACATATTAAAGAACAATATCAACAACTTGAAAGATTAGAAATTGATTAAATTCTTTTGTTTAATTCACGTAGGATTTATATGAATTATCCTAACAGTTGATAGAAATAGTACATTTTTATGTAAACTCGATATTAACAAAATATCCAATTATTAGATGAACTAACATGATCAATAAGTATCACTGCGATACTTTAAACGTTGTACCGCCGCGCACATCACTGCAATACGAAGTAAATGCGCTTGCGGAGTTCATAGACCCTGTCAGGACATTATCTAACTTACTGCAACTGCGCCTACACATATGTATACGAATCTATACAGGGTGTCCAGACTTTCATAGAAAGTTAAATGTTTGCAGACAAGTTCATTAATATTGATATTTCAATTAAAAAAAAAAACAATTATCATCTTCTCTTTTGTTGGCTATTTTTAATACAGTTTACTTTCTATCTCTTATGTTGATGTGAATGTTTAGCTTGAAAATCATCGATATCATTTTACATAAGAAAGATAAAAGATATGATAGATCTCTTACGGTTGAAGAAACCTTTCACGATTCACGTGAGAAGTCACGCGAAAATTCTACAACGTAGAATGGCATTTGGTTCGAATGGTATCGGATCAATATTCACAAGATGTATTTTGTCAAGTGTATGAGATTAGACAAACATATGGGTTAACATAGTAATACTTTTTTTACAATCACCAAACCGTAATTGTGACGTCTCTAAAAAGAAATTATTTCTTCAAAACATAAATTTTTTGCAAACATACTAACAACGATGCCAGATGATTCTGATTTTTTTTTAATGAAACTGTGTTCCTTTGATCAAAAATAAATCGTAGAATTTAAAATCTCCTAGAAAATATAAATTGTACTTGGTTCTTCGAGAAGAGTGTCAATCTTGATCGATTCTGGACGTAGAGTCATCATCGTCGAACAGCTAGGTGTTTCCTTCTTTTCTGGAACTGTTTGCGTATTCTAGGACCGTCACGTCCGGTCCCAGTCGCATCCTGCCTTTCATTACGAACCTAATAGGAAGGGGCAGGGTACTCCTTACGCTTGAATCGGCCGGTGAATCCAAAGGGAACGTTGATACGTCTATCTCTTCGTCCTTCGACGGTTCTAACGAAGTGCGTCATTGTTGTCATTGTGTTGCTCTTTCGTGGACCGGCTCAGTCATCGTTCGTCCAATCGCGCTCGGAAGTTCGACACGTCGTTTAATTACCATTCAATTGAGCCACCCTCATCGTTTATTCATTCACAAACGATACTTAACCATCGTTGATGAGCTTAGCCATTCCGGTAGCCTGATAGCTGTCTTCTTTCACTAGTCTACTTGATCGAACGTACGTCGAGGTTCGTTCATTCTTAATTGGTCATACGATTTTCTAGGTAACCGGGACTACTGTTATACCGAGTTTGTACTATGGGGTCTCAGGCAAAGAGAAGACATGTTGAAAGATCTATACATTACAAGATTTACTGTTTAGTCTTATCTTACTCGAGAATTTATGTGGTCCAATATCTGATCGGTAAAAAACTATCATCGATTCAGGTCGAAACAAGGCTGATACATTGTTATTTGTAATCAGCATGAGATCATCGAGTAATCTTTCTCATTCATGAAAAGAAGAAAAACAATGAACGAATCTTTCGTCGATATATTTTCAAAATTATTTCAAAGACTCGATCGATTACTTTTTGAAATATTTAAAATCATGTATCATCAATTAATTAACGATATCTTATTTTTACTATTTCTTTTTTTCTTTTTATCATAGAGTTATTTTCAAAACGTTCTTACAGAACCGGTTAAAGATCTTTTCTTGATTGCGTTTTGCCATCGTTCGAGTCTTCTGCTGATTCGTGACTAGTGCCCCAACCTTACACGCGTATCGTACAAAGAGGAGATGGCCTGGATGCCTTTTTTCGTCATGTACCGTTATTGTAGAAGAAGAACTTAGGTTCTGCGAACACGAAGCTAACGCTTATTTCTCTTGTGTCCCTTCACGAGCGTCTGATCGAAACGTTTTACCGAGGAGCTTTGAATTCATTATGAATGACATATCTTCGTTCTTTTAACGTGTTTGTATTTGTAGAAATTAATTGATTCCACTAAGTATAATTCGTTCGGTTTGCGAAATTGGTTCTATCGTTTATAACGTATTTCTATTGCACGTGTTTCTCGAGTCAAGGACGAGAATCGACTTTGAACTACGTCAGGAACGTGTTGTGCTTCCTTTTTTTTCTTCTTCTTCTATTTCTTATCATCGAAAGCGATTAACGTGAGCCAAATATAAAAAAATGAAAGTGACAATGACGTTATCCGCTTTAATATTGATATGTTTGAGCGTAAGTAAAATTGCATGTCATTTTGAAATTTCCATTTTCAATTCTATCAAATCAATTTTGTTGATTCATTGTGAAGTTGTTTATGTTATGACGTCAGGTTTCATTGATAATATCGTTCAATGAACCACGTTGATCAATTCGTTCCATTGTTTCATTCAACAATATTGAGAAAGATTTGATAACGCATGTAAGAAGTCTGATTGTTTTTTATTATAATTTACAGATCGTTCAGATCGAATGTCGATCTAACAATAAGAAAACGAAGCAATTGTCGTTACAAAGTAAAGAAACCAATCCGGCAAATTTCATAAGATTGCTCGTGATGAGACTCGTTTTTGGTGTAGCAACGTCGATGGGATTAGGTGAAAATATTTCTGGTGTTCTTGGAGGAATATTTGTGCCTCCTGGCGCGGAAGATTATGCCGATTATGCTGACGATGATCTGATACCTGATCTATTCTAAGGATTATATGAATTTGAAATGATCTGCACTTTAACTGAAGATATATGTATAATACATTTTTTATTTAATTATTTATTTATTCACTTATCCGTTTCTTATTAATCAGTGGTATATATATATATATATATGTTATGTGTTTATGTGTGTGTATGTATTTTGTGATTAACATAGACTTGACGACGGCAAAGAAAATGATTCCTGTGACCTAAATGTTAGTTAACAATTATGGACAGCACGATATGTGCTGCTTCGTTTGATCACGTATAACAAAAGTACTAACGGTGCGCGCTACGCGCGTGCTAATTACATATTAAAGTAGTATTTATGTTATAACTTCGTATATCTAGCACACTATGCGAGAAAATATATATTTACATCTTTCAATAGTGTTAATGATTCAGAATCAGTTGTAGACAATTTTTTTCTTATAATCTTAAATCATGATTTACTGTTATAAAATGACATAGTTATAAAACATGATTGTGTTGCATAAAATGTAAATCCAAAGATCTAACAATTAATTAATAATTAGTCTACGATATCTTCATCGCTACTGATTATAAGTGGAGAGTTATCAACATCACTTTGCAAGTCTTGATAACAACCTATCATCTTTCTTATCAAATCACCCCAAAGGACGTTGGTATTACAGGAAGGACATGTACCCTCGATCGGTAAGATTTGGTCGTCCTTACAAAAATGTTGTGCCAAACAAATTAAATGTGCTATCAGTCGACAACTCGGTTTTATACACGTAACGGATTCGTTTTTTTCGCTTATTAATCCGCAAATCGAGCAAAGGAGTACAGGAATATAATCTTCTTCCATCTGTGATTCAATAGCCTTCTCTTTTCTTGGACTTCTCTTAGTGACCTTTCGCGGTATGACTTTCCCGTAACATATCGGCATATGCAAAGGCGGTGAAAAGGAAGTGGAATAAGTTTGAGCGAAGTCATCGTCCAACCAACGAATTGTTAAAGGTAAACGACACCAGGGTCCAACTTTGAGCATTTCCGAGAGAACCATCAAATAAAATTCTATAGTTTTTTGGGTTGATTTTTTTTTCGATACATGCCTTAAACGTCGACTTACGTGAGGATGCTGCCATGCCCATTCGAACTAAGTAATAAATAAAAATATATTACAATTGAAATATATGGTGTGGGGTAAAAGTTCCTAAGTGATTTTAAAAATCAATTATTCTTTTTCGTGACTTTTTAGATTAATATCTTTCTTCTTTTCAAATTATAAAACTATAAGCCTAAAAATGTATAGCTTTATTATGATTGTTATATACTTTATATAGATTATAATGAATAATAATTGTTTCAATTTTGTAATATAATTTACTTACTCTCAATGCAGAAGTACTGTTAGGAAAGCCGTGAATAATTAACACCATGCTCCTAAAAAAAAATCTATCTTGCAAATCTTTTATGATAAATAAAACGATATATATACTATACGTGATATGTATATATATGTATTACTATTTCATGGAATAGTGATATATATATTGTATCCTATATTGTATCCATATGTATATTGTATCCTATTACCATGGACCTCTTTTGCTAGTTTTCCATGCACCGCCATATTTTTTACCGGCATTATGTTGTTTAATTCTACGTCGTGGATCTACGGTATAACCTATATAAGTTCTGCCTTTGTACTTCGGATTCAAACAATATAATAAATATACTCCGTAAAAGTGCTCCACTATTTCTGCTTCTTCCATAATTTCTTCGAGCCATTGAATACAACGACTTATAAATATTCATTGATAAGATTCTACGAGTTATATTTTCACGTTGCACGTGCTAAGCATTAAATAATTTATTCACTATACTTTTTAAATTAAACGATATTATGTCTACTTATAAACTCCGGCATAGTATCAACTGTATATAACCTGTTGTATAGATTTCAATTATATAGAGGTTAATTGAATAACTTAAATCGATTGTATTATTTTTGTCGAAGCTACCATCTATCGGTACAATTAAGTACTTATACATTACACATTTACAGTATGATAAAACAGTCGAAACATGCATATACATATAGTTGCATGCGTTATTTTTTTATATTATACATGTGCACATACATATATTTCTGAGGTTTTGATTATCGCTGTTAATTAATTTAAGGAAATACATTTTTAAATATTTCTTGAGTAAAATTTTCATAGGTTATAAATTGACTTAAGTAAAGAACAACATTTGTACCCTCCACAGTGTATTTGGTGACCTAAATTACAATGAAAACATTAGATAATAATATAACATCGACGTACAAGTATGTTTTTCAATACATTTCTTAAATATCTATAGATTATATATAATTTTATAAGTAAATAACGTAATAATACGCTTCTGTAATACGAATTCATTTTCTAACAAACAACATTTAATATGATTTGTTTACTTTATAATTCTTTTTACACACGTAGAATATTTTAACGACACTGACAGTAATATAATATATATATATATATATATATATATATACATATATATATATATATTTCTTAGTTCTTTTGTTTATATATATATATATATATATATATATATATATATATATATATATCATAGTATTACAGAATACAATATATAATAATGTGTATTCGTATTTGTATGCGTTTATGCGTAGGATGTGTAATTCGCGTCATCGTCGAATTTGTTTTCTTTGTTTTTCATCTTAAATTTGCACATATGTTTGTTACATATTTTTCTATTCTTTTTCTTTGGTTTTCTTAATAATCTTCAAAATATTTTTACGCTTCTGCTCGAATATCCTCGCCTTCGAAGTTCAAAACGAAAATCGTGGACAGAGAAATTCATTGTTTTTTATTTCTTTATTTTTTTTATTGACGAACGATCGATAATATTTTCAACGTTACTTTCGCTTTAGCGTTATTGTGCGCAATTACATTTGAAAAATCTCTGCGATGAAATTACGCGTTTGTTTCATACATATGATATATCTTTTTAGGGTTATTTCTATGAAACTTATGGAGTAAAAAGACGATTAAAAACGAAGTTTTATTAATCTCGAAGGAAATTATCAGTGGATTTGTAAAATCGAAGGTTAACGTCATGAAAAATATTGCAAAAGATCGCAACGATCATCGACAATGATCTTTCATTTTTCCTCTTTCTTTATTGATCTCTGATTTGTTATTATTGTTACTATTATTATTATTATTATTATTATTATTATTATTATTATTATTATTATTATTATTATTATTATTATTATTTTATCCTTTCTGTTCAAAATGTTGAATGGATCTTTTCTTTTACGCTATTTCTCAAAAGAATGATCGACGATGATCGTATTCGACAGATGAACTGAATTTCTAAACTATTATTAACTGAACATTTCTTCTAGTACGCGTGATTTGCTACGAAGAGCGCAGCATCGCCGGCAGCTCCTGTGACACCTCCCGCGTATTTTCCAAGTGCCGATTCGCTGTTGGCCTGTTAAGAAACAATGATAAAACATGTACTTTTTTTTTTAATGAAATACGTAATACATAATATTTTCAATAATGGCAAAGAAATTGATAATTTTTGGAATATAAATGTTAATCTTATATTCCAAATTTATAATATGAATTTTATATTGTTATGTACTCACTGTTATAGTAGTATATAAACGGCCTCACACAGAATAAGGAAAAACAATTTTAGTATACATGCGATTTGATGTACAGAGAAGTGTCACCAGCTTTGCTAGAAATACTGCCAGCAACGTATTTGCCTTGGCAAGCAGCACCGTTTGCCTAAATAAGCACACAATTCATTGACATGCAAAAAAAAAATTAGCCACTATTCCACTATACAGGAAAATCAATGATATATCATTGAATACGATAAACGTTGTGATCGTAGTATTAACAATAAACAATAAAATTAGTAATACTATTAGAAACTGTAAAATAGCAAGAAGAAACAAAGCTAACAAACAACAGATAAAAGAATTTGCTGCGTTAGACATAGTATAGATAGAAAAAGTAAAAAAATAGAATATGACAGAAAAAGTAAGAAACATAACATATTACACAAGCTAATTTAAAATATAGAAAAAGTAAGTAAATAAATAAATAAATAAATAAATATTATTAGAGACAACAGACTGACATATTGATTGGAAAAATTTTACAAATAAAAAATTAGGTATTATAAAGAGAAAGTAGCATAAAATAAAATGTTATACATAAAATGGTACCTTAGCCCTCTTGATAAGTTCGTTCTGTCCCGCGGACACTTGATCATTTTTGCCAGCCCAGGCACGAAGAACGGAGGCTTGAAGAGCACGACCGTAGCTGAAGGTCAATGCCCAAGGTTTTTTAACTGGAAACTTATTGATGGCGTCCAAGTTCACGGAAGCCTCTTCTTCGGATTGTCCACCACTCAAGAAGGTGATGCCAGGTACTGCAGGTGGAACTGTACGCAGCAACGCGGTTACAGTCGCTCCTGCGATTTGTTGAGGTGTTGCCTTCGTTGGACAACTTTGACCTGGTGTCACCATGTTTGGTTTCAAGAGGGTTCCCTCGAGATAAACGTGATGATCGGCCAATGCCTAAAAGTTATAATTAAAATAATATAATACTAATAAAACAAACAAAATTTAGAAAAGATTCGGCAACTTCACTAATCCTTTTAAATCGTTAAAGTATCAGTATGAAATAAAATTTAAAATAGTGACTGTTTGTTGCACCATTTGGCAAGATCTTGTATCATTCAGCTGACACGTTTTATTGCGACATTTTCCCATTTAACTTTTATATATATAAATGGATAAATATTTTTCTAACCTTGTAAACGGCAGAGAGAACCTCTTCTGTGACCTGTTGGCAACGAGCAAGATCGTGATCACCGTCAGGAAGGATTTCGGGTTCGACAATTGGTACGATTCTTGCACTCTGACAGATCGAAGCGTAACGAGCGAGAACATTCGCATTTTCTAAGATGGCGAGCTTGCTAGGCGTATCATTCTTGATCTTAAGAACGCATCTCCACTTGGCGAAATGACAGCCATCCTTCTTGTACTGGATGCAACGTGCTTGGAGGTCATCAAGTCCCTGAGTCGTACATTCATCATTGGTACCAAAGAGTGGTACAACACCCTTGTCGACCTTGATACCGGGAAGGATGCCACGTTGTTTCAAGAGCTCGACGAATGGTGTACCGTCGTCAGCCTTCTGGTATAAAGTCTCGTGGAACAGAATTACACCGGAGATATGTTGTCCAATGACGTCCTATTAAAATAACGATTTTTGATATTGAAGAAAGTTGTTAAAAGTTAATTAAGCACTTAAAACTTGACTATGTGAAACTCTAAAACGATATTCTACATTTAATTTCTTGTCCGAGTAACCGTTGAAATTAATTAAAACATCAATCGATATTGATCGATGATGGACAATGGACGCATATGTAAACTACAAATGAACGTGGACGTTTAGCATCGATTGTGAATATAACAAGTAAATAAATAATTTAATATTGTAACTACATGACAAGAATTATTGTACGTATTATTCGTTCATTGACTCGCTCCTTAATAAATATCATTGATAAAGAAGAAAATGTAAATAACAACTTAAACCTTTTGAAATATAATAGCGTACCTTTGCCGCGGTGAAAAGTAATTGTCTGTATGCTCTTCGATTGTCCTCGTTGTTCTCAACATTGATATCCTTCAGACGTTTACCGATCGTGGCCGTAGATTCGTCAGCAGCGAGAATTCCTTTTCCAGGAGCAACAATCTGTTCTGCAAGTCTTTTCAATTCTTCCTTCAGCTCGGGCTCGAGCTTGTCGTACTTCTCGGCTACCATTTTCTACGAATGGAAGTTAATTATTTTTTATGTAATTTACTAGATTAAAAAAAAAAAAAGAACAGAATAGATAATGAAGGAGAAAATTAAAGGGCTGTTGTTTCATTTGTAAGTTATTACACACTGAAAAGTTTTTCGAATAGTTATTAATATCGTTTGCTAATGGAAGTTCTTAACGATGCATAATTAAATTGTCCTCATACACACACACACACACACACACACACACACACACACACACTATATTTTCATTTGAAATTTTTTTCATCGATCCAACGGCTCGTAAATATATACAGTGTCCCAAAAAATGTAATCTTTACTTCAAGAGCGTATCGAGGGGATCCCATAAAACAACTTATTTAACTTATTCATTTCCTTCTCTTCATAAATATACGAGTTATGTTAATACTTAAATCAAGTGATAAAAAATTAATCGTGTTAGATTATTCATCGCATTTAAACCTATCTAAAAATCAAGTAAATCGTTTTATGTCTTATATGACAAGTTGCCGAACGACTAACTTCAAGATCCTGTATAGCATTGATCACGGAGGTCATTAGTTTCTATTAAAAAGTAGTTCTATGGTATCCTCTCGATATCTTCCTGAATTATGGATTAAACCTTATGGGACACCCTGTATATTCTTAGCTAACAAAACCTATGTTTCATTTACATTTAAATAACTTGACAAACTTGAAATTAACTATTCGATTCGAGTGGTTGAACAATGTTGTTGAAAGTTATTATCATAGAAAGATAATGTCAAACTTACTAGAAATGTGTACAATAGAACTTATCAAGTAAGTTCTTGAGAATTCGGGAGAGAGAAAGTTTGAAACTTGGTAATTCTTATTGAACTAAAATGTTGCTATTGTCAAAGATAGCACAGCATCGGATTTTAAGATGGAAAAAAAGAAAATACTCGTTTCAGATTCAAAAACGTTTACCTACAATTCCTATTCACTCAATCTGCGTGTGACGTCATAACTGAAAGTGACGTACTAAAGAGCTTATCGATAAAACGATATCAAAAAAAAAGACGATTAAAAAAGCAACGAGCTGTACGGGCTGTTGCTACGATTAGAAATTGATAGATAACTTCGAGGGAAGCAATTTTATTACCCTTATATAAATTATATAAATGATACGATAGATAATATAATAATTTTTCTATTTAAAATAATTTTATTTCACAATCATTAAATGAATTATAATATCACCTAATAAATAATAATTACATCTATCTAAACAATGTATGTGTATCTACATATGTATAAATATAGTCTTCCTAATGTGATATTATTAAGTATCCTATGATTATCATATTCCTATATTTAGTTAATCAAATTATAAAATTGCGCCACAAAGAGGGAATTATCATTAGTTGACGCTAAACCTATACGATTAGTTATCGAAGCATGTAGTAAAACTACAAAGAACGAGCTTGGCTTGAGAAATAAAAATTAAAAATAATTTTGATCCAAATAGATCTTTGCGAGCTTATGTGCAACGAATATAAAAACAATACGACAATCGATCGTTGTAAAAAGAAAAGAAAAAAAGAACAAGTAGGATTAATATTTGATTGTTCATTAAAATAATGATTATATAAATAAAAAAAAGAAAGGGTTATCGAGTAAATAAATCGACTATATATAAATCATACGGTCTACAAAAAATATCGATTCGAGGTATTATAATTAACTGGATAAGAACGTGCGGGAGATTCTTCTAAATATGATAGCAGACTATCGTCACCCCTTACCTTCATGTTCCATCGTCATTATGTTCGGTCTAGGTCCAATGACCGTAAATAAGCCCTTGCGGCGTCGTCCTCGTCGACGGGGTGACGCGCGCGCACGTACACACATTCGCATACATCACGAATACCGACGGTATTAATAATAAGAATAGAATTAACGATAATAATTGTGTTAGTAACAATCTCAAAGATATATATATATATATATATATATATATATATATATATATATTTGCATATAAAGAGAGGGGAGAGAGAAAGATATAAAAACAACGATAATGAAGATAATTAAAATCACAGAGATAATAACATCAGTAATTACAATTATAATGAAAGATTAGATAATAAATATCATGTCACATTAATAGAAAAAATTCTCGTTGATGTTACTTCGTTCGACATGATGATGTTCTTTCTCTTCGTAAAATAGAATGCTCGTTCGTCATTTCGTTAAAAAAATAAAAAAATAAAAAAAAGAAAGAACTGAATAATTCACAAAATAATCGTCGCATAGGAAAGAGAAGATTAGAATGAGAAAGAGCAAAGAATAGTTGAAAAGAAAAGAAAGAAAAGAATAGAAAGGGACGCGATCGGTCGGCCCATACGGGCCGACCGAGGGCCGTCCTATAACTAATGTGACGACTACATCCCTTCTCTCGATGACTCGATGAGAAAGAAAGAGAAAATTAAATTAAATGGAGAAAAATAGAACAGATGGAAAGATTCGTATTAGAAAGAGGAAAAGGTAGAAATAGAGATAGATAGAAAGAAAAAAGAGACGAAGGGATTAGGAAGAATGAAAGGGAAAAGAAGACGGATAATCACGCACTCGCGTTTGCAACGAGCGCGAGTCACCGACTGACCGTTCGCGGGGCTCCGACTTTACTCGCACCCCCTATTCGTGATTGCTTGATGGGGGTTGGAGAGGAACGTGTTGATGGGGGTAATGGCGACGTTACGCTGGCAAACCTGGCTGCAGTGCGGTGAATCCACCGCAAGGCAGCTTTCATAAAGGATCGACGGAAAATGTGCAAATGTGCGTCTCTCTATCCTTGTATGTATGTTTATATGTATATGATAGAAAGAGAAAGGGGGTGGTTGGCATTCTACAAACCGCAATGCAGCACGCGCAGACGTTCTTTACTTGCGCATGCGCGCATTATAAAATGGTAGTGGGGTATATAATTCCCTCTGCGTGTTCTGAATTCATGACCCGAGGATACCTGTCTCCCTGCTTACTTGCTGTTGCAAAGTTCTTATGGACTAATGAAATAGATGGGGAAAGTATATATTCTCCCATGGGAAACGTATTTTTCAACGGGCGTTATCTTTCTTATAAATTAAGTAAGAGCTATGTTAGAATATTACTCTCTGTGAGTTTAGATAAGAGATATATACATTTATATTTTTTAGGATGTTGGTAGTAAGGATCATTGGTCATCGTTTTGTTTTTTTCATTGATTATGATCGATAAATATCTTATGAAGTACAGAACTTTATAATTTCAAGATACACATATACACAATTCGAAATACATATATTCTAAAAATGAAAATAATACCTATACAAAATTTATTCAGAATAATTTTCGTAGGTATAAAATCGACATTTGTAGATAATTGGTGCACGGTATACGTAATCTTATGTAAATTTCTACACTCTACTTCATTGTGGCGCAACAAGATAAACCTGTTTGTCATTGGTTAACTGCTCTCACAAGAGATATGCAATTTCAATGATAAAAAGCGAAAATTATTAAATAACGGTCATTTACTTTTACGTTTGTACCTAAACAAATTCACAGCTGTTGTTTGTAATAACAATAAATTACGGATATCACATGTTTTGTTAAGAGAGGGAGATTATTTTACAAAGAAATTTTTGTAAAAATAGTATTAGTAAGTTTAACGATTTTGGTATGTCGCTCGATAAAATGAAAAACATCTTACGTCTATTTTATTTCACTGCGCAGGCGTACTGTCAGTTTCTAAACTAATTTCATAATCGTTTGAACAAACACATACATATATTCAAAAAGAATATAATATGTTACCGAAGATCACGCTGAACTCGAAGAGAAATTCTGTGAAGTCTATAAATAAATTTTGTACGAAAATATATATATATATAATTCGACGTACGTTGGTATGTGCGTTGTGTTAGATAATAATCTAAATTTTTCAAATTTAAGCAAAACCATATAATCTAAAACGTGATTTTGTTATTCGATATTTTATTATTTATTATCCATATGTTTCATGTACAGAAGAATGTATAGTTCGTGTCCGATAACACGATATCGCTGAGTATTGCCGACAGCTGGAAAAGTTGGAAATTGCCGACACTTGTACAACAAGAACATTCGTAATCAATAAAAGATCCACGAAATTTAAAAAAATAATTAAAATGTTTAATTGCATCTATAATAAAATAACAGCGTGTCTTATTTACGTTATAATACGAAATTAATTAATTTTTGAAGTCGAAATTGTTCAATAATATGTTTTGTATTCATTTTAGATAAGCTACTCGGTGAGTAAAGTTCAGGGTCATGATAACATAATCGAAAAAAAAGATCAATGTCTCTCCTAAATAATCAATATTAAAAATGATAATTAATATTATCCTATTTTTATATTTATCTTAATCAATTAGATATGCTCGAAAAGAAAAATTATTTGGATTGTAGATAAAAGTGGGATTGTAAGTTGGAAACGACATAGTTGGAAATATTCAGAATAAAACATTTCACTGCCCTCTATTCGTTAATCAAATAATCAACAGAAAAGTCGACAATGCAGAAAACAGCATATTTATTATATCTTATCAGTATTGTTTCGTAGTTGATCCTGATTTATGTAAATACTAGTATATATATATATATATATATATATATATATATATATATGCGTGTGTGTGTGTGTATAAAAACAAACAAATAAAATCTAGTGTAGATATTGGTATAAAAAAAAGAAATAAACAAAATTGACTAAGGGAACGTACAATTATTAAAAAGAGAAAAAAATAAACTTAATGAAAGAAAAAAAATAATACGATCGAAATAAATACCTAGGTCGCCTATATTAACACGTACGACATTTGTTTCAACGATGTTTCAAATGACGAAATTCGAAATGCATGTGAACCTTTGATGGGTCTCAAATGCAATACACGTGGAATCATTATTTCATGCGCGTGTTAAGTGACCTCTTTAGGTTGTTTAATATAAATCTATTCGATAGCTTTATACATACATCACATTATTTATATTATATCATCAATACCTGAACACATTGAAATTATGATTCTTAATTCATTGTAATATACGATAGCATTTATTGCTTACGTTATTATTTATATATTTATTTTGTATTTAAATAATAACGTATTGAAATTTTAAAATGTGAAATAATTAATAAAACTTCCTTGATATCTATTTAAAATGATGAATAAACTTATTAACCATGAACATGAACGGAATTTGACCCACTTGATACTGATCAAAATCTATTAATATAAATCAAAACAATTATTCTCAATAACCATAAAAGGAATATATTAGATGTATTACTAAACATTAATACATTTTTCATACTTTATGTATATAAAAGAGATAATAAGACTTAAATCGTAAGAATATTAAAGATCACACGTTCATGAGTCATACGTCAAATGTAAGTTAAACGTGTTTCCACTTGCATAAATCATTCCTAGCAAATCCTATTGCAACAATTGTTTATTAATTTTATAACATGATTACAGAATGATAATATCTATAAAATAAATTGATACTATATCGAACAGGAAATTGGCATCACTCAACGTTTTCCTTTTTGGCCAAGTTTCACTATTCGCCAACTTTCATTTATTGCATTTAAATAAAGGCTCATACATATATATTGTATCATTCTAAGAACTACTATAGATCGACTTACTACGTATTACTTATTATTTTAACCTTTAAGATCGATTGTCCGAAGAGTAAAGATTCTCGATTTATCTTTTTATTTATTTCGTCTCGAATATAGGTTAGTTTTCACATGACAATATTACAAAAGATAATAATTGTATAATTATTATATGGTCCTGATAATAATGCATGTTATATGATTATTTTTATAAAAATGTACGATTCAAAAACTTTTGACACTACGATATTTATTTATATAGGAGAAAAAAAATTTGAAAAATTAACGTTGGATCGATGTTAGAAAACAAAAAGATATTCTCATTAACGTTGATATTATTATTAGAGTTAAAGAATACAAAAAAATTGGGTGTCGGCCGAATGTCAGTCAAGGTCAAATCTTCGTAATATCCTCAATGTTAGCTATCATTTTTTTTCTCTTTCCACAAACGAATTTCACAATTGTCATTTACTCTCATTTTAAATCGTGGATATTGATTTGTGATAAACGTTCATTCAACAATTAAAATGTAAATTTGACTTACCTATTATTGAGATGGATTCGACTATTGATATTGAAAACGTACACACACGTTATCGTTATAACCTTCTCAACCGGGGATTCGAGAACAACTGAGGAGAGCAAAGGTGCACGGCGATTTCAAAGTCTCTACATGAGCGCTACTAGCGCATGCGCGGGAATGCACGATGTTTCGTGGTGCTCAATCTGAAATCTTTGTTTAAAAAAAGAGACACCAATACAAGATCATAATAGTAGTATGCGGAACTGTATCTTTTAAAGAATATATATATGAAATAAATGTTTAAAATAAATATACCTTATATATTTTTTATATGAATTTGTTGTTTTTTTTAATAAAAAATTATGACGAGATTCTTTTGAAATTCCAGATTGCTACGTCACTGGATTGCACCACGTGGTAATTGGTTTCATTCGAGAGAACAGCTAGCAAGCGTTCATTGGTGGAATTCCGTGAAAATGATGACATATTGACCAGTAAAAGAGTAATATGTAGTCTGTTATGTGTAATACGACTCAGCTGGCACGTAGCATACATTCGACGAATCAAGCACGTACGCAGTTATGTTTTATTGAGAACCTTCACTTTAGAGGTCAACCAAGGGCACCTTCTTTCGACATTCTAGTTTGAAGTTTTATACATTTTTTTCACTGTTAAAGCTAATGTACTCTTATGCAAGATCTTTCGCATATCCTTGTAGATTTCAACGAATAAAATAACGCACGTTCGTGTTGAGAACCTAAACACGATATATATTTATTTTACATTTTTACGTTAATGATTCCAGATTTCATATCAAAAGGCAGGTCATTTCGATAACCGTTCACTGTTTTTCTTGTTTAATAGATAAATATAATACATTTTTGTTGAAAAAATAAAGTGATAAAATTGCACTCGTCCAATCGTTTAATTTAATTGGTCTTGCAATTTCGTCAATATATATTTTCGTCAATATAATCATTTGATTATCCGTAAATATTAAATATTTTTTCATTGATTATTTCATTGGCATTGTTCTTGTATGTTGATTTTTCCAAGTGATGCCTCGGAGCATAATTTAGCTTTCTTCAGAAATACTGACTGAGCTGCTTCTACATTCGCTACTTTTCCTTTCCAAATTTTCATAGCTTCGTTCTTTTTTATTAAATTAAATAGCGAAATATTATCATAACATTCTAAAAAAGATTTTATATTATGATACGTACTTGTAAGCAGCGACCATAACAGAAACTCAAAGTCCATGGTTTTTTTCCTTCTGACGTATTTATTGCGTTCAAATTTAATATCGAATCTTCGTCGGTTTGTCCACCGCTTAAAAATAAAATCGTTGGTACGGCCGGAGGCACCGTCCTTTGTAACGCTTTCAAAGTATAATCGGCTACGATCTAAAAATAAATGAGTATATATTTAAAATCTATCAGTTAATAATTGAAAAATGGTACCATTTTATTTATAACCATGTACTCACTTGCGACATGTAGTTTGTATCTTTAACACCCGGCAATACCATTGCGAGTTTCAGGATCATACCCTCCAGATAAACTCTGTGTTCGTTTAAAGCTCTAAATACAATAGACAATACCTCTTCGTGAATTTGTAAAGCTTTTTCTATACTATGTTCTCCGACAGATAATATCTCTGGTTCTACGATCGGTACCAAACGAGCACTTTGACATATAGCCGCATACCTAATCCAATAAAAAAATTTTTTATATGTAAATGTATATATAGATTATATATGTATTCGACATAATGGTGGTTCACCTTGCAAGCGTGCTCGCATTTACCGACATAAGCAATTGACTCGGTTTCGTTTCTGAAATTGAATAAACACATCTCCACTTGGTAAAGTGACAACCTTCTCGTTTGTATTGCATACATCTTTCCTTTAAATTGTCCAAGCCTTCTGTCGTTGACTCATTTTTGGTACCAGAAAGATTAATCAAACCTTTATCAACTTTAATACCTGGCACGATGTTCCTCTGTTGAAGAAACTCAGCAAAACTGATGCCATCGGTTGTTTTTTGATAAAGTGTCTCATTATGCAATATAACACCGCTTATGTATTTCATTAATTCATACTAGATTCGTGAGAATTGTCTTTGTCGATAAGATTTTCATATTTTTAATACCAAATCAAATATTAGTATGTCGATTAATTTACCTTATTAGCAGAGAATAACATCTGTCGGTAATCTCGTCGAAAATTTTCTGTATTTTCTATTCCAAATTCTTCAAATTTATCATTTAAACTCGTAGGCGATTCGTCACTAGCTAATAAACCTTTTCCAGGAATACTAAGTGCTTCAACGATTTTTTGTAATTCAAGAGACGATGCTGTATCGAGATCGATAAATTTCTCTTTCTATATATTATATGAACTTTTCAATGTAGAATTAATTATCTCCTTTTTAGGAGATATATAACAAACATAAATTCATATATAAATATTGCATTGATAATTATATTATATTATTTTCTTAAATAATAATAATTACTATTATAGAAAACAAACTGACTTTGTCCTTACAGAAACATCTTGGCGCTACTGACGCCATTTCTATTGAGAATTACACTTTTTTATAAGTTGATACACTTTCATTCATTTTTAATTCTTTTATGTAATATTTACGAAATATAATTTTCGAATTAACCTTCAAATTTAGAGTCCATACATTTTTAATATTAATCAATATAGTAATTAAAAAAAAAAAAAATTGTAAACAAATGATCGTTTAACTTGAAAGAGTTGACAGATTTTTATTTTTTATTTTCTTCTTTATTAAACATTTTATGTTAAAGGTTTTTTTCTTTTAGCATTAAGAAGTATTCAAATATATATTAGAATAAAAATAAGAATAAAAAAAATTTTTTTTCTTGACGATTAACATTACCATTGCGCAATATAATTTCTTTTTATGAAAACCTCTGTTATAGTAAAATATAGATGGTCTACTATCAGTATACACAAACATGAGGGGTTGCCTTTAATCTCGCTTCAGTTTTCGAAATTGAGAACGATGAGGTCGGTTGAACTTTTCATGTTGCCTCCATATAGAAATAGTTAAATAATCCAATCATTCGACTGCCTCATTTTACGTAAAAGTCTTATTCTATGGAGTAATTAACTTTGGCGATTAGTAAGAGAGGTTAACGATCGGTACGAATAAAGGGTGAGAGTGTGATTAAAAATTAATTATAATTAACTGAATATTACGTTATAATATATATCTCAATTGTGTATATAACATTATATATTCATTAAACAATTACTTATACGATATAACATGATAAAGATAGTTTGTAAAAATTTCGTAGATAACTAAATAAATATAAATATGGAGGCAGGATAAATATAATTTTTTGTAATAATATTACAAGAAATATATTATAACGATTGTAAACAGGAATATATGATTTGTAAGGAATTAGATATTTATATATTCATCTCTACAAATTGATTATGAGTGGCAGAGAAAGTAACGAAACTAAGTGCGAGAGAAGCTCTAGAAGCAAACGACATAGAATGAAAGAACAGACGCAATCTACCCATAGCGATGGATCTGACAGCAAATTAAAGAGAAGAAGTGCATGCAGTAAGGATAAGAGAAAAAAGTCAAGACATAGAAGTAGCTCGAGTAGTTCCAGTTCTTCCAGTACTTCCAGCCATGATGTTAAATTGCAGAAAACTAGGAAAAAGAAAAAAGATGATGATCGTACATTTAAAGAATATAAGAATGGAATTATACCACAAAGAATGGACAGGACTGTGAACAATTATAAAGGTTCAAGAAATTACAATGTGCTCCCACATAATTTCAGAGAACGTGGTAATACAAGTATGAGAGGATCATATAAATATGGAAGATTTTATAATAGAAATAGAAGAATACCGTATAATAATTATCAATACTACAGGCGCAATAATGAGGGGAGAAATTATTATACACATTATAATAATAGAGTACCTAATTACAATAGATCACGAAATAATCAAGATCAAAACATTGATTATCAAAGAAATTCAAACAAGGATGCATCTAACCAATTTGTGAGAGAAAGCAATTCTAGAGACAGCAGTTCCAAACAAGAGAAATGTTCTTTAAAAATAGATAAAATACAGAATATAAAAACCAATGTAGATCCTTCCCATACAAAAACTAGGGAGAAAAGAAAAGCTGATTGTTTGGAGGGAAAGCCTGATCATCGTACTCAAAAAAAGAGAAAAAGAAGATCTTCCTCTTCTTCAAGTTCTTCCAGTACAAGTAGTACTAGCAGTGGTAGTAGCAGTAGTAGCAGTACCAGTAGTAGCAGCAGTAGTAGCAGCAGCACCAGTAGTACCAGCAGTTCTGATTCTTCTGAAGATGAAAGAAAACGTAAAAAACAGAAGAAGAAGGCTAAAAGAGTTAAAAAAAATGTAAAAAAGCATAGAAAGAAGAGGAAGTTAAAGAAAAATCCAAAGAAGAAGTTGAAAAAGTCATTGGCTACTGAAAATAAAAAACGTACTTCTGATAAATCCAAGGATACTGTTACAGAAATTTCACCAGAAATGTCAGAGAGAGCCAAATTAATGGCTCCTATTACAAAAGAAGAATGGGAAAAAAAACAAAGTTTAATACGTAGGGTATATGATGAGGAAACAGGAAGATATAGGTAATCATATATATACATGATAATATACATACATGCCTTTTTCATAATATCATTATAACAATCATTTTTTAGATTAATTAAGGGAGATGGCGAAATAATAGAAGAAATTGTTAGCCGAGAACGTCATAAGGAAATAAATAGACAAGCAACCAAAGGAGATGGAGATTACTTTCAAGCACGATTAAAGGGAAACATTTTGTGAATTATTTTTATATATAATAAAAGTTACGCTTTTTTAATAATTATTAAGTTATTGTGAACATCAGTATCCTGTATTATTAAATCTCTATTATTATATCTGTTTTGTAATGTCTCAGAAACAGCTTACGATCTAAGATATTTTAAAACATAATGTTTGGACAAATCTTGTAGTTCATAATAAAGTTATAAAATAATTACTTTGTTTGCACTATACTTTAATAAAGAAAAATTATATATTGATCAGAGTATTAAGAATATTTTTTCATCTGAATAAAATCTCATCAATGACATCGGCAGCCACTTATATAGATTTAACGTAGTTCTTATATTTTACTACCAGATGGTGTTTAATTTTGATCATCAATCGATGATATTTTGAATTTATAAACATAAGACTATTATTAGAATTAAATTAATGAAATTATCATATTAAAATAGGCACATTTATATATTCTTAAAGCACGTATTATTTCAAAACATCTTATGTATTTATTGTTATAATTACTAATAATTTGTAGTATAAATTTTTTAAGAACTTATTACTATGAATTTTATGTGCATAATATTTTACATGATAATAATTAATATAATAATAAAAATGTATAGTTAAACTATGATGCTTGTAAAATATATATTTTTTAAAACATGCAAGAATTCAATTGATAAAAAAATAAATTGATCATTTCATCTGTACCTTTTTCAGAAAAGATTTAATAAATCTTATCTTGTAATATATATATATACACACACACATATATATACATATATATATATATACACACATATATATATACATATATATATATACATATATATATAACAATTTACTATTTAATACAATTGAACAAACAATGTTGTATGACCATCATGGTAAATTGCATCGTCTGCAATTGGTGCACGACACAATGGACATGATCTTCCCCTAGTTAGCCATGTTAATACACAAACTTCACAGAAGATATGTTGACAATTGAGCCTGATAGGTGAATTATATTCTTCATGACATATTGCACATATGCCGCCAGAATCTAATAGTTGCTCTACAGATGGACTTTCTCCTAAGCTCTAAAAGAAATACAAAATTATAAAATTTAACTTAATAAAATTACTAACATCCAAAATTAGTAACATACCATATTGTGCACTAACTTCAATAATGTTTTAATGAACAATGTTACACATGATAGTAAATCATTTCCTTTACTGATAGTATATACTGCAGATAAGAAAATTCCTACTATTCTTTCTGGGCCTTGATATGTTTCAGTCAAATAATATGTCCATGGTTGAATTGGTGCAACGCATCGACATAGTTGTGATGTAGCCTCTACCATCACATAAAATTTTCCCTAAATGAATATTAATTATTAATAATTTTTTGTCTTGTATAAGTATATATTGTATTTTAAAAATTTTATAATATATATAAAAGAAACTCTTGTAAACATAAAAATGAAGTACTTACACGTTTGTGAAATGCCAGCAGTCTTACAGGTAAACAAGTTAAGATCACTTTAAAAACAATAGTGATCAATTTTAGAACAAAATCTGTTACAACTACCGACCACAGAAGCTCTGAGATTGAAAGAGGTTGAGTTGTAAATATATGTATTTCAAACATAACATTTAAGAAGAGAAAGCAACCTGCTATGAAGCACATAATTGACAATAAAGATGTCCAACTTCTGTTTTGTTGTTTGGCAATTTCATGCTTAAGATCATTATTGGCACATATGAAAGTACTCAGCAATACTATAAAATTTAGTATCCCTGCTCGGTGATCATAAATGCCTTTAACTAAAAGTATTAAAATATAGGGAACATATCTTTGCAATATACGTAATAGTTCTGCTGCTTCTGGATTTCTTTGAAGTCTATTTTGAGCGCTTTCATCTCCATTATTATTATGTGTTTCTGCTGCCACTTCATTTGCTGCTTCACGTATATTATTTAAAAAATTATCTGTTGTTGTGGTACGATGATTATGATGATCATGTGCAGGTTGATTATGCATGCTTATATTGCTTGTTGTTTGATCATCAACATTAATTACATAGGTATCTGTAGAAGGAAGAACTGTTCTTGATTGATTCTGAAGCCTTTGAAGATTTAAGAGAGAGCTTAATGCAATGCGAGGACTCTATAAAAAATCAAATTAATGAAATACTAAGATATCCTTAATAGTATTAAAATATAGTAAAATTTTCTCGTATATATAACGTACAGTACGTGTTCGTTCTATAAAAGGTCTAATTTCTTGAAAAGTAGAAGACAAGTTAGCCAAAACTCTGGAATGTTGGTTTGTTCTTCTACCAAAATTAAACATCCGTGTATTAGTTATAAATCCAGATGTTGTTGAATTTATTGAATGAGTCATAAGTAAACTTGACACTGGCCTTATCTCATTAGTATTTATTTCGTGCATATTGATTCTGCTTTCCGATATTTCTATTCTTTCTGTTTCTGCCATCATATATCTCTAATGAAATATTTTTCAAAATTGCATTAAAACAAATGAAGATAAGAATTTAAATTTTAAATTCAAATGCAGAACATATTTTTGCATTAATTTTTATACTTTTTTAATCTTCGATTCTTATAATAAAATATTATGTAATAAATAAAAAGATTATGATTTATAACTATTTACAATTAAATGGTATTCTTCTTGCCATAAATTAAAGTTTCTGAAAATTTTGTTCTATTCCTTTTTCTGATAATATGAACTCTTCAAACCGTTTTTACAGGCAAACACGTCTTTTGCGCATCCTAAAGATCGTACAATAAATAATACGCAATTAAATCCATGATAGTTATTTTGACACAAACAGTTTTATCACTGAATTTTACAATTTTAACAGATTGTTATTTTGCTGTGGTCATAAGGACACAACTTGTACGTAATAAACGAAGCGCCTGTGAAATTATGAAAATGCTTCTTTGGCGGGAGCCGCCATATTGTAATCATGATTTCAAACAAATACGAACATACACGAAGTTTCTATTTTATTTCATTATCAAAATACATTGAATTATTATTTTTTTAATCATGAAAATGTGTATTTACGTGTATATATGTGTATAACGATTGTTTCATAAATATTTACAATTTTTTTTTTCTTTTATAATAAACTCAACATCGTCTCAATGTAACTCATTTGTTATATATCATCACTAATTATTACGAAGTAAATTTTGTTAAATGTTTAATTCGAGTCCTTTTTTTCATTTTATTACGAATATCTCGAAGCGAATAAAAATATGTATATGTACTATTTGATTTTGGTTGTTCGATTGGTGCATTGATCGCTCTAGTCCAAATAATCGAAGCAATTGCTCCCAATGCTCGTGACATACAGAGTAATACTTGATTGAATTTCATATCTTTCAGTCCATAAAACTTTAAACAAATACAGCTATTATTATGTCATAATTCAATTAATAACGAAGAAGAAATTTCTTGGATTTCAATATTACCTGAAACATTGGAGCAGCTATGCTGTTAACTTCTGGAAAGATATTTTTGTTTTTCGTATTTTTCATCAGAAATGTCAAAACTCGCGTAATATCTTGAGAAAGCTAAATTATATAAAAAATGTTCAATTAACTTTTAACAATAATTCTATTAATTGTTAAACGTTCATTTATGTAAATATATCATAACGTTCATATATATATAAATATATATATATATATATATATATCGATCACTCACCTTTACTTCTGCATCACCAGGTAAATATGTTTTAACATGATTTAAAAGTGCCGTGTAACGTGAATCGAGGAATCGAGTTTCCTTATGTCCAATCAATTTATTTTCTTTAATAAAAGACGTCAAAAAATCTTTCAATGTTTCTTCCTTAGGTTTAGTACCCAAAATACTTTTTACTTTTTCTTGAAATTCCATGTACTATATTAATATAAAATGATGAAGTTTCCGGACATTTATAATTACAACATATTAACATAATTTTTGTTTTTTGATTTACTTGAAACATCGTTCCCGTAATCGGTTCATTTTCATAAACCAAAACTCCTGAAGCTAATGCCTGACTAATATCTAAGTATGAAGCTCCCGAAATTTGTGTTATATGAACACCAGGTACACCACCATCTTCATCGCTAAATTAAAAATTTTCTTTTATTGAATTGTCGGTAAAAAATTCTCACATGATAATTGTATATTTTCAATAGGAAATATCGTAGCCATCTAGTATGAAAATGTATAAACTAAAACTTTGATAATTCTTTCGTTTTATCATCGAATAATAATAGTGTCGATAAGTTAGATTGTCGATAAGTTCGATTGCGATAGATGGATGAATACATCTGTTGCACATATATATCCTATATGCAACAGATGTAATGATGTTACTAAAGTAGATGATGATGTTACTAAAGTAAAAGTGAATTAGAAACGTACGCATTTAAACTGACGTATAAACGAAGGAAATCTCCAACAGATGTTGTCCTGCCTTTTAAATCCTCCGAAGTATTGCTCAAACATTCTAAAAGAAAATCTATCCAGTCACCTCCTTCCGTCACGTTTCTCAACTCTCGACCTTTGCCAACGAGGCCAATAATGGCTGGTAACGCTGCTAATAGTTCCATGCTGTCCTCGTAAATATGCTTAAAAATAAAAGAGAAAGTATTTAGAAGAATTATTACATCGTTTTACACATCCAAGAATTCTTACATTTGACATTTATAACAAAACGAATACTCGTTGGAATTAACGTGTACAATTTTGAAAACGAACTAATTTACCTCTAAAAAAGAAATTATATTTTTATATATAAAAAAAAAAAAAAAAAAAAAAAAGCAATCATCTTTTTTTTCCCTTTACCTCCCAATGAGTATGATTCAGAGCTCCGTTCTGAAGAGCCTTTTTCGTGTGTTTATCTGTTTGAAGAACAGTCAAAGCGATCGAGAGTCTTGCCAATGGTGTTACATTATCCGGTAAATTTTGAAGAACGGAACCAACGATTCCACCACCTGGTCCTGACCACCATTCTTTTCTTCTTTGTCGTCGAGAGGACCAATCATTGATCAATGAATTTGTCTGTTCTTGAGTGGGTACGTCGCCGGTTAATAGTAACCAAAAAACAGCTTCAACACTTGGAGATGTTCCATTACGTGGAAGAAGATTTAAAACTTCTGGGATAGTTAATCCACGGTACCTAATCTAATAAATATGACTATCCTTTATACGTATATACGAACCTAACGAATACAATTTTTTTTTTGCTTCCTTTTTTTCGTAGATTAGGTAATCATCATTACCCCATACTTGGAATCATTTTCAGACGTTTCTCTGACCATTGTATTGACACCTTGAAGACCATCGTATACATTGTCCACAGTAATACGACTGATCACAGATTGACCGTGTTCTTTTCGAAAATTTCGAAGGAGATCATAATGAACTGGAATTTTTTCGCACAGAGCTTCCTTCAAATTTGTACTTGTACTTGGAACGCCTCTCGTTGTACTGACCTTCATAAAAAAATCTTTTACTGTAGTCAATAATTATTACATAAATGATCATAAAGGATTCTAATTATAATGTTCGAACCCTTAGCACGTATCGTTGTCCTATATTCGAATTAGATTTACAAATGCCAGTAATTCTGTAACCTCTTTTTTGATTTTTCGATGCGATTTGATATCCAAAGCTTTTCAATAACATTTTTTTCGGATTTTCTTTGACAATTCAGACATAGCTAAATAATCTCAGACTTAGAAATTCGTTTTCGATTTGATATATTGTTGATTGAAATATTAGTATTTATATTACGATAATTTTGATAATTTTTCACCCCATTGCCCAGCCATGATTATGCCAAAGATAAACATTTCATGAATGATCAAATAGAACAAATGAGAAACGATAGGAAAATATATCAATCAAATGAAAAAAGTTCTATTAGGTATTACAAAAACAATTCTCCTTGGAATTTTTTATTGTACGATTTCAGAATAGAAAATAAAGAGTCACATTTCACACATAAAATAACACTTCTCTCTTTCCTGGGTACAAAGATTTTCAACGAACACGCGTTTTGTATCTTGTATGTGTATATATACATACATGTATATATGTATATATACACACACATACACACATCATGTGGTCTATAATTAATTTACGTATATCATATCGTACAATGCATGTATACGATATATATACGTTGCCTAGATAGCTTTAAATAACAATCCGATTAAATACCGGAACTAATAAACAACTATATATATAGTATATATATAGTATATATATATAGTATACATATAATACATATATAGTATATATATATTATATATATATGCGTATATATATAGTATATATATAGCATACATATAATACATATACAGTATATATATATATATATTATATATATATATGTGTATATATATAGTATATATATATAGTATACGTATATAGTATATATATATATATATATTATCTATATATGTGTATATATGTATGTATATATATATATATATATATACATATACACATATATATATATGTACGTATATATATCACGAAGTCAACTCGCTCTTTTTATCCTTAGAAGCTAAAATACAAACTTCTTTATATTCATGTTACGTATGTATATAAACGATAACAACGATATTTATTAACACACATATCGTATATGTATATATATATATATATATACATGTATACATACACATGTATTTTAATATCTGTTCATAAATACTGCTACGTTTCTTTTTCTTCTTCTTATTTCTTACATGCTAGTGATTAATTTTCTTAATAATAATTATTTTAAAAATAGATGTGTATACTATTGCTTCTGTTGAGGTAACTCCCGACAGCCCATCGCTGTTACAATATTATTAGGCCGAAAATCAAAGGATGTGGAATTACCTACAATGTGTTGATGAGATTAATTGATCGCTAATTTTTAATCTCGTGCGCGTGTACAGATTTCGGCAGTTATATAGTCTCATAATATTTTCTTGTTTTTTATGGATTTTTTTTCTTTTTTTATCTTTTCTTTTCTTTTGTGTGTGTATATGTGTGTGTGTGCGTTTTTTTTACGAGCTTCTATAATATTTTTTTTCGCAATTTACTTTTCACAACTTGAGCTAACGTAAAGGTCTGTAGAAAGACCAACTTGAGTAACATTTGTAAAATGATTCGTGTACATATTGCTTAACATCCAGTCAGCAAAAAATTTTCTCAAAATTGCTGTACATTTATTCCTATCGTGCACACATGTATATACGTATATATTCCTGTGTCTGCCTATGTATATATATATATATATATATATATATATGTATACGTGTTTGTGTATGTAATCAAGAATTAATTGCACGCGTTATACAGGGTGGGCCAAAAGTTCCTAGGCGGGTCAAAACTTCTTAGGTGATTTTAAGAATCTATTATTTTTTTACGAGACTTCTTAGATTAATTTTTATTTTAAGATTGTAAAACTGTAAGCCTAGGAACTCATTTACAATCGGAAACAAACATTAGTTCACAAAGTTTCGAAAAAAAAAATAATTGATCTTTAAAATCATCTAAAAATTTTTTGATCAACTTGTATATCATAGTCACATATGATTGATTTAATCAATTCGGAAATATGGTATTGTTTTCATTGAATCGTTTAACAATAATTGTATTTTGAAGTTTTCCGTGTTACGATAATTAACACGCACGTTCATTTTCAATTGCTCAAATTTTGACTAGTACGTACTCTATCATTGCTTTTTATCTATTAACATTCTATTCCTTTCTCTCTCTCTCTCTCTCTCTCTCTATGTGTGTATGAAAACTCTAACGTCAAAGATTAAAATACAATATGTCATTCAACTGGATGCTCACAAGAAACGAACAATTTCTTAAATTGACGAGCGAGTAACTTGTAAGATTAACGCATCGTGAAATGTTTGATTATCACAATGATATCACACGCTCGAGTAATATGAAAGAAGAACGTAATAAAGGAAAGGCAGATAATTTGTCGATTAAATGAAAGTTATCCAATTCGTGTTGTCGAAAATGAAAGTCAAGATGTATTACTTTTAATTGGAATCTGTCAGATACGAAAGCAAATTTCCGGTTTGAACCAATAAACTTAATTGAGGTCCATTGAGTTGTTACCAACTCTACTGTTTCAACATTCGACGAATGTAAACAACGATGAACACGATGATGAACTTTTTTTGAGAGATAATCCAACAATGAGGGAACATTTACGAAAGGCTAATAATAAATAAAAGATTCAAAAACTAAAAAAAAAAGGAATAACGAAGTAAATCAATGTGAATCTTTCTTTGAGTCGGAGAAGAAGCAGTTCTTCGCTAAAATGCGATCGCAAAGATCGAGTACGTCCATTATGTGATCTCAGTGTCAGAGAAGAATGCATTTCTCGGTGTTGTCATGCTGATGAGAACGCAAAGGCTGCGATGACGGTGCAGGTATTGGCGATGGCGGTCTTCCTTCTACGGCTTGAATACTCTTCATTAATTCTCGAAAAACCTGTGAAAGTACACAAGGATATCTCAAATTATTCTTATTATCTATTCAAGATTGATCATTTTCATTTTTTCTAGATGAAATTAATATTTTAATTTAAAATTAATAATCGAAATAAAATTATATTCTTAATCAATGATAAAATGAGAAACGCTATGAAAAATATAAGGAATGAATTATTTTGAAAATTGTTCACGAAAATATTGTTTATCGTATTATCGTTTATACCTGTAGATAGGCAACACTTTATACTTCGTCGGCAATATCTTTTTTAAATTCCCCTATGATAGGCAATATACGCGTTTTTACATTCATGTATGCATATGTTGCCTATCATAGGAGGTGAAAAAAATTATCTACAAAGTACACAGCGTTGCCATCTTCAGGTTTGTTACACAATATTTACATAAATAATTGAAGAAAATTGATATAAATAAAAACAAGAGTTAATTAAAAACTTAACAAACAACGTTTATATGGATTCATTCAATAAGATATGAGTTTGAAGAAGTTTGATTGTTGTAGAACGTATTCGAAATTATTTCCCAAAGTGTTCAGAACTCATTTGAAAGTAATTTAAATGATAATAATTTTAGAGTAGAAGGTAAAAGAAGATGAAGAACTTCAAAAAAGACCTGTACGACACGACAGTTGAATCTTGCGCTGCACTCAACGTAACCGCATCTCCAATGCTTTCGTACGAGATTGACGATATCCCTGTACCTTGTACCGGAAGCTACACTGCTTGAGAGCTCATCTTGTTTATTGCCAACCACTAAAAGAGGTACACCTCTCATGTCCCGTGCCTCGTAGATCTGTTCGCGTAATTTTCTGATATACTGAGGAAAGAAAATCCAAGAATTCAATATTGTTTAATCTCTATTTTTATCATAATTTGCAATACTTTGAATTCGATCGAGTTTCATATTGAAACACTTAGAGTATCTATATTTTATGCAAACATGACTTCAATCTAATTTCTAAGGAACATTTAATGAAAAATTTATTTGTATTTTAAAATAGAGAATCGAATGAAAGGTCGCGTAGAAATCTCTTTTTGAGAATATTTTTAAGTTTTTAATGACTAGTGATGAATATTTGCAAATAAAATTTGTTTTATGACTCGTAATCAAATAGAACATATATATATATATATATATATATATATATATATATATATATATATTTTCTCTAACTTTAAAGCATGAATCAATCTTTTAAATTTTTCTCGAATATCGGTGATACCTACTTGAAAAGTCTCCTGATTGCTCAGATCGAATACTAGAACGTAGGCGGTGGCGCTTCGTAGTCCATAATAACGGAAATCCGTCCATTCCAGGTGTGAACTCACAGGAAAGAACGGAATCGTTGGTAGATCTGTGATTTTCAATTCGTACAATCGATCGGCTAGTACAACGCTCGGGTAAAACGTCTCACGTTTTTCAGTGGGCCTGTATTCCTCCGAGAATTCGCTCCAAACGAATTGCTGAAGTGCAGACAAATTAAAAAAATCGACAGAGGAACAAGTGAAAAGTAAGAAAATGTGTTGGCGACGCTGACAAATCGTTTCATCTCCTGGATAGAAGAAGAAGAAGAAGAAGAAGAAGAAGAAGAAGAAGAAGAAGAAGAAGAAGAAGGAGAAGAAGAAGAAGAAGAAGAAGAAGAAGAAAAAAATATATATATATATATAATAAATTCCGTGGAAGCGTTCTTAGCGCGTTAACCAACGTTTATTCTCTTTTTCTTCGGGTCCTTCTATTTCCTTCGAGCTCGACACTTGCATCCGACGGAAACTACCTCCGGAAATTAACAGAATTCATTCGCATCTTGCAAAATCCTATCTCCTACCATCTTCCTCGACAATCTATCGAAAGAGCTCTCAAACGCTCCTATCCGGTAGATAATTAACGGAGTAACGAATATCGAAAGAACATTTTTTTTCTCTTTTCATGAAAAGATCATTTTCTATCTAGTTTTCAATATATTCACGATCTTAAGAAATATATCAATTATTATTTTACAACATCGGTATTTCATTAACATAAAAATATGATATTATTGCTAGAAGGAAAAAAAGAAAAAGAAATAAAACTTTTTTGCCCTCTTTTCTTTATTTAAAAGAAATATCAGCATCTTTGTAAAATAGAAATGTAATTTCTTAAAAGGAAATATATCTATTAAAGAGGCTCACTCGAATTATACTGGACTTTCCCACGCCAGGTGCCCCGAGGAAAACGACCTTAACTCGATCCAGACTGTCTGCCGGGCTTTCCTCCTCTTTCGATCCGTTTTCCAAGTTTTCACAGCTTATTGTCTCACCGCCCCTCCTCTCCAAATAGTCTAGATCCAGTTCTATGAAAAAAAACGTACAAAAAAAGGGTCGATCGTTTTTCACACTCTTGAAAGTCACAAAAATAATTTTTCATCTTGGTAAATTTCATGCTGACATATCTGTTTTAGATACGAATGTAAATAATCGATATTGTCACGTATATGTTAAATGTAAATAGTGTTAAAAAAAAAGAATGAGAGAGAGAGAGAGAGAGGTAGGAAGAGAGAGATGGAGAGAGAGAAAGAGAGAGAGAATTTTGTCGCTAATATCAACAATAACTCATTGATAAACATATTCGATTATAATAAATCAGACGTATTGATTTTGCATTTTATAAACTCTTTGTAAAAATGTAAAGTGTTAATTATCTGAAAGTAAATAAATGAATAAAGTCAAGTAATAAAATAAATCTTTTGAAAGAGAGTGTCCCAGATAGATGTTAATAAATGTTATTGGTTAAATCAATTCGTTATTCATGGGCGCGGTGAATATTTTTATATGTGACCTATATGACAAAATTTAGTCGTTCGAGTTCAACGATAAAGTTATATTTCAATTTAAGTAATAATTTAATACACCGTAGAAAAAAGAAAATAATTATTCATAATAACGACTAGTAACTTCTCGATTATTCAATCATTTGTCTCGTTAAAAAATAACTTTCTGTCAAAATCGATGGAACATTTTTTTTTTCATATCGTCGATCTTATTTTGTCGTTCGTTTCGTTTTATACTTATGTAAATCGTAACTATTTAAGAAGTTTACGATTAAACGTATAGTTCCTATTTACAATGAAGTTTATCGTGACCGAGTTGCATGAGCTCAGGTTAAATCCCTAACGAATTTGTATTCAAAAGCAATACCTAATTTACATATTCACGTAAAATAATTGAAACGGTGCAATTAAGTACGTTGAAAAACTAATTTCCTTATATTTTTCATTCGGAACTTTTCTTTCACGATTAACGATTTGCTTCGTCCAATGACGGTAGAATTAAACATTTTTTAATTGAAAATCATCGGTCTTTCAGAAAAAAAAAAGAATTATCATTCAGTATTACGAATAGGTTAGATAGAAGAAAATAAATAAATAAACGTGTATGATTTCTTTCGTTTAAATTCTTTTACCTAGTAGTCTTTTATTAGCGTTGAGAAATGATTTAGAAAAATGTTCGCTTTCTTTCCTTTGTCGATCCATTAGAACAAACGTGATTATGTATACTTTGTAAATGTTTTTAATTTAAATTTGAAACTCGCAAGAGAGCTCTATTCCGGTGACCATCACGGTCGAGGTTCGCGGCTCGACTGACTGAACTCTGGAGACTTGGCGTCTATAAGGGAGTATACAACGACAATAATAACGCAGGTCCGTTAAACTTCGTTTTTCAGATTTTCACCCATTTCCCACCCATCTCTTTTTTAATTACGTCTTTTTTTCTATAATTTAAATTTATTTCTCTTTCATTTTATTTCTCTTTCATTTTATTTCACTTTAATATTATTTTATATTGATTTTTTCTTTTCTTCTAGTCAAATGAATATAAAATATTTTGTCGGAAAAAAAGAAAAATAAAAAGTATTTACGAATATTTTAATTTCGTCTTTAAAGATTATCAATAAAATCAATTCATTAGGTTTTTAATCAAATGAAATTGTTAAGATAATATAATATAACGATACGATTCACGTTAAAATGATTTTCATTATTTAACATGATATTATGAGGATTAAAATAGAAATATTGAGAAAGGTCAAACGAAGATTATAAATTTGAAAATATAATTCTTATAAAGTGACCTTGTTATTTAATAAAAAAATGTTCTTTATAAAATCGACATATCTTGATAAGGGGGAAAAAAAGAAGGGCAAAGCCTATACAGTTACCTCTCTTTATGTTTATACAGTTATTCCACGGATTTCCATTAAACTTTCTGTTCATGTACAACCGAAGATTTTAATTAACGCGCCTCGTGGTAAGTTAAAATGATGTCGTTGATTTTCTGCCGTAGTCTGCTTTATTTATATACGATTAGAGAATTGCTATAAGAAATATCGTAAAAATTAATTTGACTTAAAAAGATGTTCTCTTATTTTTTTTTTTAATTTCTAATTTAAAAATTCTTCGACCACGATATATTGATATTTTCAATTACAATATCGTATACTATGAAATAAAACAAGAAAAGAATATATGTACGTGAAATAAAAATGGCTATTAGATGACTCCGGATGTTTATGTACCATAAATATGTAAGAAACATTATGCACATAAAATGTACCAATATGACCTAAAAATATGGAACGAATATATATAAATATTTCATATAATATAATAAGCAATGTATTAATACGTTATACAATATTTATAATATACGTATACTTAATAATACTTTAAGTAATCATTGTAATATATTCTAAGTCGTGTTACAATAAATCATAGATATTTTTATAGATAGATATTGTTAATCGATAACGTGTATCTGTTAAAATTTTACTTGAACATCTCAATTATCTGTTAATATAAATGAAATACATATCTAGATAGAATTTTATTCAAATTCAAAATAAATCTATAATAACAGTTACGGAAATATAAGAGATCCTTCACAAATCTCTTCAAATTTGTTTACTGAAGAAAGAAATTAATAAAATATAAAAAATATAAGTGATTAAAATCCCCTCTAATCACAAAATAAATTTTTTGCCTCAAGTCCCATAGCTTTATAAGTTTTTGTATAAATATATGCATTTGATTGAACATCAGCTATATCTATTTAGATAAAAGATAACGATTGATACTCACGACATTTTTTCGGCGGCGGGAGGCTTCGCCTCCTTCTGCCGCTCGCTGTTTTTGTCCCTATGGTTAAAGGTGGATCTCGAAGATGACTTTATAAACAGACGTCTATAGATCTGATAGCTCTTTCTTTTCCTTCTCCACTTCAATCGAATCTCGTACGACGATAATTTGATTTTGACGTACACGTTCTCATCGAATCCCATTCACGATAATAAACCCGTTTTTTCTCTTTCTCTTTTCTTTCCTCTTTTTTTTCTTTCTTTTTCTTTTTTTTTCTTTTTTACATTTAAACGAATCACCGATATATTACACGCCTTTTAATTTACGAAGAAACTTTTCTTCTCTTTTTAATTTACTTATTTACGTTTCTATTTTCATTAAAAAGCTTTCATTGAAATTCAATCGAACAACAATTGACACATACAAGTTGCGTCGATTAATGAATTCTTCATTTTTTAATTTCTTTGTACTGCCTCGTTAATACACAACCCTGAATTTCACGTACATACATATATACGTATATATACGATTTTATAAACAATCGATCTGATTTTTTTTTTTTTTTTTTTTTTTTTTTTTTTTTTTTTTTTTTTTTTATTAAAATTTCTTCGAATTCGATTTAAACGACATACGATGAAACAGAGAGACTTTAGGTTGCATTTTATTGTCAATCACGATAACAAAAATTTGCTAATCACCTTCTGAACTCGAGAAAACAAATTCTTCTTTTTAAATACGTGATAGAGGGATATATATAGATAAATAAAGAGAGAAAGACATGTATATGTGCGTGTGCATGTGTGTGAGAGAGAGAGGGAGAGAGAGAGAGAGAGTAAAAGAGAGAAAGACACGAGATCATTCGTCACTCTCTCTTACTATTCGCTCGAACTACTTCAGGAGCTCTCCTAACAAATTATGTAACGCTTTGTAATTATACAAGCCAAGTTTAACCCCGTGTCGACGTTATCTTATTCACTGTATTCAGTAACATGATAAGGATGATCTATAACTATATATAAAACACCATTAAACTCGATAGGACGAATCTAAAGTATTCTAATTGTAAGAGAGACGATTAATTGATTGTACGATTGCATCTCGATTATAGGATCAACACGTTTAGAACGAATAAGTATATAAAATGTAAACTAACATTCACCTCATACACATGTGTAGCCTCGTCAATTTAAATGTGATCTCATGTAGCTCTCTCCCTCTCCCTCTCCCTCTTCCTCTCTCTCTCTCTCTCTCTCTCTCTCTCTCTCTCTCTCTCTTTCTCTTTCTCTCTCTCCCTCTCTTTTTCTCTGTTTCTCTCTTTCTTTTCTTCCCTCTCTTGTCTTTTTTTTCTCTCTCTTCCTCTTTTTCTCTTGATCATGCAAATGAACAAATACCTCCGTCAAAAACGTCCCGTTTTATTGCTCGTCCCCGTTAATATATACCATCCCAAAATATTCTTCAACGATATCCCTAAGAATGACGTCTTCTTTTCCCCATTGAATTTTCTCTTTCGAGGCGAGTCCTTTCGAAATAGACTGCGGCATCATTCTGCAACCTTTCTCTTTTCTTCTTTTTCCTTTTTCTTTTCTTCCTCTCTCTCTCTCTCTCTCTCTCCTTCTCCCTCTTTCTCTCTCTCTCTCTTTTGTTTTATTTTTTCTTTTCTTTTTTTTTTTTTCTTTTAATAGATCTGCCCAGGGATACCTTTTTCACTTCTCTTTTATCACAAAGCGCCAAAAGATTCGATCAACGAAACACGAATTACAAACGACAGGGAATTTGACGAACGGCTAATCGTTCCTGTCACGAGTGAACCGAACGAAGATGAGCTGGACCAAGCGCAGGCAGCAGCATCACGGGAGAGGAACACGCACGAGGGAAACCCATTCAGCGAGACGTCGACGACGATGACGACCACCAGAGAACGATCGAAACTACTCTTCGCCCGAGTCACTCTTACTTTGCGCATGCGTGCACCGACATTCGCGCCAATTTCTTATTCGACACCACCTCTGATCAGTTCCTTTTGCTCGATGACACAACGAATGATATAACAGAATAGAAAATTCGTTCCTTTTCTGTTTCTTTTTTCTTCTTCCTTTTTTCCTTTTTCTTTTCTTTTTCTTTTCTTTTTTTTAATAAGAAAAAAGAACATTCAAAAGTATCCTTTGGCAAAATTTTTATTACATAAATATAATTACACTTTCACACACTAATGACGATTTCGTAATACTGAACGTTCATTAACTATTTACGAGTATGTCTATCAATATATTGTATATTAATATATGTCTCGCTATTTATAATTGTACGTGTATATGATATAAGATTTCTTCTCCGTTTATTTTCTTTTTATTTTAGAAAAAAATGAGACGAATCCTTTAACTTTCATCACTAAATATATTAGTAACAATAATAATTAATAATATTCGATTAAATATATCTACAAGAAGATGAACTCATTGATTTTGAATGTCTCTCTTTCTCTCTCTCTCTCTCTCTCTCTCTCTCTCTCTCTCTCTCTCTCACTTTTTTTCTTTCTCTCGCAATTATAAAACACAACGAAATTCATTTCACAAGAAACGACGAAATTTCACGAATGCCACACGAATTAATATTTATCGTGCAATTATAGTGAATCTAGTTATAAAGACATTACGTAATGAAAAGAGAAATATTTAAATTAACGTTAAAACATCCAAGTAATTCGATAGACTTTTTTAATTGAAAGATAGTTCGATCGAATTAGAATAATTGTTATTGTACTGTATTATTATAAATTATTATCCTGACGTATCGCGTCAGATATTATTTATTTTACGTATATGTAAAATCCATTTATCTTCCTATCTATACACTATCGTACATCGATATCGTGTGAATAGAATAAAGATGCAAGTTGATTGATCGTACGTTATATATATTTCGATACAAGAAAAATTCATCTTGCATCTTTGTTCTTCTCTCTTAAAGAGATTTGTAAGCGTGTAAACAAATCACAGAATTTCACTTTTATCGATGAGATACTATTGTCTGATGATATTCATAGTCGATTAAAAAGATTTCTCTCGATGACGTAGAAAAGTACATTTAAAACGATTCCCTTCGATAGCCTAACACAACGAGAAAAACAAATATTTTGAAAGAAGCTTCCGTGTCTCATATTCGTCCAACGAACTGACACATATTTCCTGCAATTTTAGCGTAATATCTTTCCCCGTTTTTCTTAACATTTCTCTTACGTAAACATAAGTCCGCATATATAGAGTATTATTACTATTAAATATAATGTTATCATCCGTCATTATTTGAAAATTATCTCCTCGTTAGATGAATTCTTATTTTGATCACGTTTAGATCATGATAACAAATTTGAATTTTGACATATTCCTCGATGAATAATCAACGAACTGAAAATATATCTAATACGACCAGAAAAGAGATAGATTTACACGAGGTTCCCAAATATATTCTTACAATATAATAATCGATTGTTCAGTTGAGCTGTACCAATACCATGAAGTAAGTCACGACAGCTCCCAATACCTATAAAGAAAAAGAGAAAAAAGATCATAAATCTCGTTATCATAAATAGATCACAATCACGTCCCAGAGGCTAGTCATGCATAAACTCGAAAGAATAAGAAGACAAAACTAGTTTGAATCTTACGGAAGCGAAAAGATCCAAAGAGACGGTGAAAAACTTTGCTCCGGAGATGGACATTGCTTTTTGACATTGTTGACAAACGATTTGGACGAAAGTTTTTGCCTCTTCAGAGCCATCGTACCAATGACACGAATAAGCCGCTTCCATAACCGATGAACTCTGTGTAATATTAAATATTTATTTAATTGAAGAATTTCTTTTAAAAGAAATAATTTCAACTATACGAACCTCTTCTATCAAACGATTGCCGAATATACAGAATAAAAAGACCTGGCCAAGAGTATATAAGAAATAACCGATGACCGTAGCCGAATAGACATTAACAGCGTTTACCTGAAAGGAAGAATTTTACAAAAACCCTTTTCTCTACGTTACCGTAAAAATGATATTAGAAAAGAAGTCAATAAGTGTAGTAATCAGGTTAATTATTGATCGTTCGTCTCTCGATGAGCTATTGAAACGTCGACGCTTACCTTTGTAGCCTGATATGCGAGAAGTGTCAATGTGATGGTCGTTGTCAACATGTGAAGTAGTAGAGCTATACCGTAAGCATCTCCAATCGCTGTTACCAATCTGTTAAAATGACATACATTGTATACTGTACTTATAACACCGTAACTTCATTTAAATAAATCATAGCAAGCCAAGCAAAAAGAGGTAAATAGAATGTGTCGAGGAAGGTGAACGGGATGGGGAGACTGATAAACATACATACAAACAAGTTCTTGTATATATGTATGTATGTACGTTCGATGGAGTTAAAGATGAATGAGAAGAAATCGAAAGAACGCCGTTCCATTTTCTTAGCAACAGACTTTTTCACTCGTATAGTCTCCTTATACATGATGATACCCCAAGTAAGTTTTAATCTGACCCAGTTATCCGAGCATACGATATACACTTAATCGTGCAACTAAGTCTAAAGAACGAGAAACGCCTTATTCGATCCTTCCATCTTTTTTTCTTTTTTCTTTGCATTGCCCGAGCCCTTTAATAATATTTATATTATGTGCTTGAAGAAACTAACTTTCTTACTAAAGCTAAATATTTCAAAGGAAGTCATGCTATTTTATTAACTTTACATTATCAATGCTTAATTAATATTAATATTCCTTTGATTAATATTTAATTGATTAATATTCCTTTACTCAACTTTACTATTTATGAAAAAGCAAATACTATCAAGTTAAATTCTCGAAGAATTGAAAAAGAAAGCAATTCAATTCTTGAAATAATTAATAGGTGTTTAATCGAGTTCTCGAACTTTAGTAACATATCCAAGAACAAAGAACGTTTGTACTCGGTCATCAAAAGTTGTCGATGTTTCAAAAGCGACTCTACATCGATGAAACCTTCGCGTGAATATATGTGTACATATATGTGTACACAGAAACGCGTATACACTCGTAGGCTCACACACAGACATACACCCCATGAATTGTCCAACGAATTGTTCAGTCCGTAGGGCACGTCCCCCGTTGCGGTCAATAACGCGCTATCTTAGAATAAATACTTTATCGTCGTGGGAAAAGGCGCATCCATCGAACACACTACGAGTGTCCCGACCACGAGAGACCTGTGGAGTATGAGAGGATCACCTCTTACTTCGACATATCATCAAAAAAAACACTCAACAATCTCAAGTCTTTTCTTTATCTACTTTTTCTTTTTTTCTTTCACCATAACATCGAAAATAATTCATTCCTTAAATAAAAGATTAAAATTCGAGTATTTTCCTTACTCCGGATCAAAAGGAAACACCATAAATGTTTATTGTACGTGATTACAATAAAACCACGTTATTATGTAGCCCAATATGTCCTTTATAACTGGTATCAAGTCCCTAACGTTGTAACAAGAACCTACTATCGCATTTCCTCTGCATTGCAGACTAGAAATTACGTGTGAGCTATGTCGTTAACGAAGCTCTTCCATCCATCAAGATTCTTAACAGCATTAAAATACGATCAATTACTTTGATACGCAATGATCTTACAAATGAACATCGTTTGTTCCTTGAAATTAAGAATGATGATTGAGAATAATTTAAGTATTAGGTCGAACTCACCTAACGACGTGTTTGTGTCTTTCCACCCAATACTTGATAGCACTTCTAACGAGCATTTCTTGTTTCTTGGTCAAGCCATTCGGTCCTACACCACCATTGAATGTCATTCCTGCTGTTGGTCGGAAGGTCGTCGTAAAGTCTTGTCGATTGCTGTATATACCACGGAGGTCAAGATCCAGCATACTTTCGCCCCCTGGAGGTGGAGGTTGCGGGGCTGGCTGAGTACCTTGTGTGTCTCTTAAATGCTCGGCACTTCCAGCCTTGAATTTCGAAGTTGTATAAATCCATCGAAAGGTCTATTTATATATTACGAACAGATCGGCATTGTTTTTACCTTGAACAATTCGCTACTATTTGGTACAACCGTGTCGAGAGTTGCACTAAGTTCCATCAGAGGTTTCATGATTTGCTTGAGATGTTGAAGTTGCTCACAGGCGAACAGGAGCCATGAACAGAAAAGAACATCGAGAGAATTCGAGTTCACCATAGTGAAGAATAACCAATAGAATTGATAAATCAGAGTCATGACGTGTGACATGCCATGGCTAGGATCGTAAGGATACCAAGAACGAACCATCAATCTAGGAATCTGTAATCGTATATCAAAGCAAAAGAGATTGAGAAAATGTGAAGAATAAGTTGACAATTGTTTTTATCAATGTAAAACGTTAGGACATGTTACCTCCACTAAAGAGGTCTCGTTTGTTTCAGGGTCAGTGACTTTTTTCACAGAATCACCGACGAACGTGATACCAGTCCAAGCAATAACTGATAAGATCGTTGTTGCTCCAACAGCGAAGAGCAAAGTTCTCATTTTTTTCAACGCTATCGCATGATACCTAGCATTGCTTTCGGCGAAGAGTGGATGACTATTTGGATTGTTCCAAATAGCCAATACTCTATAAAATAACTTGCTTCTGACCGCGAAGTATATTATTTTGACCACAGGATGTGTAAAGAATAGTAACGTAATTGTATTAGCTGTGAGATCGTCAACGTCGCCACTCTCAAGGGCAAGATTTATTCCAGCGAAACAGAATTGAAGAAGAATCAGAAATAAATGAACCTGAGAAAACGTAAGATAAACGATTGCATTGACCATCGTCATATATCAGTATTAAATCTGATAAACCCTCCCAGAAAAAGTATACTCACGCAGCAATATACTTTATGCATGATCTTGGTAGAACTTTCAATATAATTGAACATAAAGTGTCCACCGAATTGCATAATACGAATATTCGGCATCAAATCCGCTACTAAACCTTGCTGTTTTAATTTCATCTACAACAATCAAAGTTGGAATATTTCAAAATCCAACGTAAACGATACGTTGTTTTCTTTGAAACGTTATATCGATCATGTTGCAATTGAAGGAAGTATTGTGGCTTACCTTGACGGTTGCTTTTATATCCAGTCAGCACAAAAAACTTTAAACAAACACCAGTTGTAAAGCACAAGATCACCGGGATATTAGGGAGTATCGTTGATCAATGATATTTTTTGATCATTCAAAAAAGGAATAAGTTAGACTGTTAGGATAACAATTTGATTATATCCGTTCTTCTCACATACACTCTCACAAAGAGGGTTGCGTCGTCTTCAACGTTGTCAGTCTCGTATCACCTACAAGCGATTTACCTGGCACCCTCTTCTTTCTATTCTTTCTTTCCCTTACTTCTCCCTCTAACTTCTATCAATCCCCCCACGACGACTATCTATCAACCAAGAAAACCCCTTCCAATCTTTAAAGCGCCAAACGTGGACCAATCGCGTGCCGGTAACCAGGCGTAGACGTTCTAGCGACCCCTGCGGAGCGTCCCTTGACGCCATGTTGTTTCTTGTATCGTCGTAGCAGCTTCTATAGACGATTTAATAATTCAAATTCCATACGACTCAAGTCGAGAGTAGACTTTTCATCGTAACAAATGTAACCGAGAAGAAACGTCCTTTCTTTTTGATCTTTCTTTTTAAAACTTACTATATTTCCTTATTTATTTCTTTCAAGTTTTAATAGTTATGAAAAAAAAATGTTTTTAAAAGCTGAAGAAGATCATCTTTGGACTGCTGCTTCTTAGTACTTGAACTTAATTTGTTTATTCTTTCAAGAACATTCGTTGTTCTTAAGTTTAGGAAAGTCAATAAAATTTCAACTTAAATTAAATTTCGAACTATTAATCGTAGTAAGTCGGCCGACTGACTTCTCTTACCTTATGACGCAAGTAATGTAATTGATGCTCATATATATTGCGAAGATCTCATGGCAGTTACAACTTTAACGATTTAATATTATTCATTGCTTGTACCGTCCATGCTATGCTATTGTATTTTCTTCCAAGATTTTAACTTCAATTATGGTTCAATTATAATGTCATAAAAATATAATCAAAAATGATTATTCTATTCAAAGAGAGAGAGATAATATCAATAAGCTATGAATTGGCTGTTAACGTTGTGCATATTATATTTACAATTTATTATAAAATATATTCATATGAAAGCTTACATAAAAATAATACACAAATAGAATTAAAGGTGATACTTCGAGTGACCTGTGTAGTATTGAAATATGTCACCGTATCGACTAAAAGAGAGTCACAAAATAAACCATTGGAGTGAGCACAGTTAGAAATCCTTTATTATTTAGGTTAATGTACTAGTACGAAGCTAGGCAGCCAACCAGCTGTTCAATGACAAATCGTTAATTGTATTTATTAGGTGGACCGAAAAGTAATGTCGTTTCTGTGCATGTCGATATTTGATTCTGATTAAAAATAAAAACTTGTTACAATAAAAATGTATTCGTTTGAATTTAATTTAAGAAAACGACATTACTTTCCGGTCCTCCAATAGTTAGAACACACCTAATCCCGTTGAATGTAATTTAATACAAAGAATAATCGTTAATTGAATGTACTCAATATCCAATAAAAATCGATTTTCAATCGAACGACCCATCGAAAATGCAATATCGTTCTTTACGAAAAAAAAAAAGAAACGAAACAAAATAATGTTATATCGAATTCATTTGTCCATTGCTGTTAGAATTGATTTATTTTAGCGTTGTTTTTTCAGTTGTCCTTCGAAAAAAAGGCTACGAATTATATGAAACTTCAAGAAACGTGATCGTTCGTAAACTAAAATGTTTAGAGTCAGTTTATTGTTAATTTCTTTGATTAGAATTTTTACGATCTTCTCACAATCCAGTTGCTTTTTGATTGGCCGTTCAGGTAAATTTGATTTTCGATAAAGAAAAAAAAGATTTAATATAAACAAATCTTTCAATAGGTATTCCATCCTTGTTGACAATACCAGAATCATTAAATTCCATTAAAAATGTTTCTTACGGAAGAATATTGAACGATAAAATGCATGTTGTTAAATTGGAGACAAAGTCTGACGAAAAAATGACTATGAAACACGCGAAGGAAATTCCACGTAGAAAGAGATTCGAGACAACTTTAAAAAACTCGGAGGAACTCTTGACGACTAAACACAACGCTAGTTTTATGAAACATAACTCAAACATTGCTTCTTCTCATTTAAGAAACGTTGTTTTGATTCTCGTTGACACGGCTAAGCAAAGAAGAGAAGAGGTTTGGAATAATTTCGAGAGAACTTACTCGTTTCCAGTTCATGGATACTTTCAGGTATAAAAATTTCAACGAAGTAATATTGTAAGAGTAATAATCTTTATTTAAATTTTATTAGGTTGACCATCAAGAAGATAACGGACCGATGAAAATAGAATTAAATGAATTTCTTTTCCCTGGTAAAAAGGAGGACGAATGTGAATGTAAGAAAATATTACGTTCGCGAATATCTGAATTATTAACTTGGGCTCATCGAGTTAAAGAAATGACGACAAGTAAGTTTTATATATATACATATATACATATATACATATATACATATATACATATATACATATATACATATATACATATATATATATATATACATACATATAAATATGTAGAAAAGAATATATATACATACATATACATACATATATATATACATACTCGGACATATTTATTATTGTTAAATGTGTCATCACAATCATAATTTAGGTGTTCTATCAGCTATAAATTTCTCTATTCCTTTCGTATCCGACGTCGAAGAAAACATCGAGATAGTAAAAGAAAGTGAATCAAATAAAAACAGTACGAAAGAAAGAATTCATAAGCGTGATTTGGAACAGAATGATACGTTCCATGACTTTATGGATTCACATGAAAAAGAAAATAATTCGGATTTACAAAGGAATTATCAAAAAGAAGATATTTCGAGTTATGGTGATATCTGGGATGTGTTCGATTTTTTTAGCAAGATTAGAATTGCCTTTTTTCGAGCGATGATTGATTGCCTGAACGGACCATCGACCAATGGAACGGATGACGAGCTTATTTTTCAAGAATCTTCGCATTTACGAACGAGTTACATTGACTTGGTCGATGGAACAATAAAAAATCTGAAAATAATTTCAGATGACAAAGGCTACATGCTGGTACTCGTAATCCCGGAAAACGAGCTTGCTTCTGTGATAGATCTCTTACGTCACGAGGTTAACTTCCTTCTTTTCCTTGTCAATATTTTAAAATAAACATTTGCCTAAAGAAAATGAAAAAAAAAAAAGAAAAAACTAACATCCTTTTTTCTCCATTTAATCAAAGATTTCTCCATCCGACACGCTCGTAATCGTGACAGAATTATGTTCGGAGGATATCAAGCGTGTGTCTTTCTTTGCTGATGGACCAAAAGCTTCGATTCTTTACCGTATACGTATGATCGAAGATCTACCAGATATTATCAAAAGCGTTATAACTTATTCCTGTCAGGATCAAGATTGTAGTAATCCAGATAAACATTTTTATGATATATCAATTAGAAATGTTCGAGATACGAATGATTCACAAATCTTAGAAAATGTTAACAAAACCTCTGAAACAAAATTGGTAGGACAATAATCTGATATTATTGATTGCAATAGGAATAATTAAATAATTTTTTTTTCTTCTACAGATATATCATCTGTATTGCTTTTTCTTTTATTTTTTAGGATAAAAACAGATTTTTAAACGAAACTTTGGTAGAAAGAATCATTGTGTCAAGTGGATCGAATATCATATTGAACAAAATAAACATGTTTCTTGGTACATTGACGTCCTTGATCGTTTTGATGACTCTTAATGTATCATAAAACTGATCCTTTTCTCATTTCTAATGTTTCTGACTCTGCCGAATAGAGATCGAAAAGAAAACAAGAAGAAATCTAAAAAAAGAAAAAGAAAATTTTTATCAATCTGTAGAAACTATGAATGATTTTGAACGATCATTTATATGTGTGAAAATTAAGCAAATAAATTAATTGCTTTCATAATTACATATGTCTTCGTCATCGTTACTGTAACTGATTGCAATCGAATGTTAAAGAAAAGCTTCGAAGCGTTACAATAATTCGTCCAAAAGTTTCATGTACGAAACCAAATAAACATCGATAACACAATACTTTTTTTTCTTTTTATTATACTTTAAAAGCAATTTCATACGATTTCATAATCGCTTATTACGATTGTACGCTTTTCTACACAAGTGAGTAACTTTCATCATATTTAGTTAACGCAACCCTTTTCCTAGATCCCCGGTCGCGAATGATTTTATTGAAAGAAAATAAAACGAATCGTGCGAATTATTTCTCTCTCTCTCTCTCTCTCTCTCTCTCTCTCTCTCTCTTTCTCTCTCTCTCTCTCTTTCTCTTTCTTATTCCATCGTGTGAGTCAAACATTTAGATGTAATTAATTACAAAGAAAAAAATACATTACTTGACTTATTTGAAAGTAAAAAAACTTTCTTGGAAATCTTATGTTTAATGGGAAACAGTTGAAACGAGAAAATAAAATGAACTTTTTTAAAAAGAGTAAGTTTCAAATTACGTAAATAATATCTTTGCAAGCTGATACTATAAATAATTATTAATAATTATTAATAATTTTTTATTAATTATTAGAAATAATTAATAAGAAATATTAAAATATCATGTTTCGACAAATTTGATCAAATTACATGTTAAACGTTTCTCCTGTAAGAATATTCTAGATGCAACATTTTGATTTAAAACATAATAGCAAAAATTTCATTAATAGATTTTCCTATTGTTTGTTTACTTGTAACAATGTAATAGAATTATGAGAAAAACGTATTAATTAAGAGCACGAGAGATTCGTAGTTTCCCATTATTCATTTGAAATAATTTAAATAATTCCATGATAATATGATTAATATATGATATGATAATATGATTAAAAGAATGGTAAGAAAAGGAGTAGACAAAATTAGAAGATACTGTTTGTACTATCGTGGAATTTGCAGAAAGAAATATTTCCAAGAGAGTTAATTTTGAAAAAGACGTCTCTAATGTTCTTAACGCTTTATTCATACTTATTAAAAATTTAATAATGTCTGGACGAGCGTATACGCATTTTTTGTTGTAATTTACGTAGTAGCATGCAACGAAAAAAAGAAATAACATTGAGAATATCGATCTTTACTTCTTTTATCGGTAAACTGTTTTTCTACGTGGTAAATTATTATATCAGTGATAGAGTACTCTAAAGCGTATAACGTAATAGCTATATTTAATTATTTCGAATAACTTTTTATAGAATTTTTTTTCTTTTTTTTTTTTTCTTTTTATTAAAGAACTCTCAAGAGAGAACTCGACAATTGAATAAATCAAAACATCAAAAAATTATAAATATTAAATCAAATATTTTTTAATTGTATGGCATCATAATGGTATACCTACATATACTGAGAATTCGCAAGAAAAATCGAGAGTGGGGTATAGTACGATATAAAGGAGAACCGGTCCAAGAGTTAAGTTATCCCACTCCGTCACTCGTACTGCATCTCTTCGACGAGCAAGCAGTAAGAATTCTTACATTACTTTCGATCGCGTCCTCAAAGTAAATCCTTTCGTCGATCGCTCCTGTCATATCGGTTTCCACGCGTTACATACATACATCATATACAAGGTAAGTAATTATTACAAATAAATAATCTCTAGAAAGTTAAATTTAATAATCGATTTTAATTATCGTTACATTATCGGTTAGATTATTTGATCTATTCCAAATTAATCATCCAACTAATTTTTATTATAATTCATGGTAACAATAGTAACATAAAAATTGCTCTTTCTCGAAAGATTTGAGTATGACTATTATTGAATTTATTAATACTCAAGTGGTAATACTTGTGATGTCATTTTAAGAACAAACATTGCTATGGGTATTATCTTAAATGTATTTAGTAATCATACGCTCGAGAATGTAAATAGTAAAGCAAATTTTCTCTGCAACTGTGAAAGGCATTCTGAATACCTTTCTATCGCATTGCCTAATTTCAGGTTTCACTAAGGATAATGGTTTGGCAACCACGATTTTTGTTTTTATGTTCTTTCGACATTATTTCTTGTATGAATGTGTCACACTTAGGAATCTGAACTTTACACTCGTCCGTTAGACTTTTCACATGGAAATATTTCAATAGGCTAGAAAAATACTTTCAAATCGAATAAATCAATGGAAAGCTGAAGTTAATTTATCATACAACTTGTATTTTACAAGTGATATATATATTTTTTTATTGATTTTAATTATTCCTATCGTGCGTCTACGTCACTGTAAAACTAATTATATGTATGCGGTATCTATATATATAAATTAAGATTGTCGATTAAGTTTTCAATTGATTAAGTTCACATTTTTATATTTATGTATATGTATTTATATAAAAAAGAAAGAAAAAAAAGAAGAACAAAAAAAATAAATAATATTAATTATCGTATTTTTCTATAGATCATAAAAAAAAAAAAGATAGGGCAAAAGTCTCCTATTTCATGAACCGTGACTAGTCTGGAGAAAGTTTCTATTGAGCAATAAAGCTGTTGGTCAGCCATAATTTCTCACATAAGCATTGACTACTTGCGCAAGTAATATTATAGTCCATTATTACATATTACACTTACACATAATGATAAAACAAAGAAATGGATGTTAGTTAAATTACGCTCAACCGAATTGCTGAAAATCGTAGTCATGATGAAATGCAATTATGTTTCGTTTTATTCGATTAATTTTTTTTTTTTTATTTTCAAAAAATGTCACATTGCTTTCAAATAATTTATATAATCGAACTTTGCGTTTACGTCGTTCAGATGAAAAAAGTATTATTATTTTGTTTTCATGGGATGATTTACATTGCATTTATTATCATTCATTATGCAATGATCGCAGTCATAACATACTCGTAATAAGGAGCTAATGATAATATTTCGCTGACTCTTTTAATATACATAAATTACAATTTAAAAAATAATAATTTACTATGCATATATATGTATATGTATATATATATATATATATATATCATTTATAGATGTTGCTAATACAGCCAAAGGAGGAGATGTCAAAATTGATTAGAGTGCGACTCAATGAAAATGTAACGACTCGAGACAATGATTTAAAGATCATCAAGGAATGGCTAATCAAACAACCACATTTACCTAATGTAGATGGTAAAATATTCACTCAAACATTAATATAATTTCTATGAAAAGTACCGATGATAAAAAGTTACTTACAAAAAAATCAGACGTAAACGGACAAAAACAATAGCTCATAAATATGTATCTCTTTGATAACTAATTAATGCCCGTTTACATAATGCATATGATCGTAAATAATCGTTTATATATGATAAATAATTGTTTTTCTCAGATGATCAAATGTTGATGACATTTCTCCGTGGATGCAAATTTTCTTTGGAAAAATGCAAAAAGAAACTTGACATGTATTTCACAATGCGAGCAATCGTACCAGAGTTCTTCAGCAATCGTGACGTCACACAGCCGGAATTAAAAGAAATACTCGATATAATGTAAGTGTACTCGTGGAAATATTTAATATTCAAATTTTTTTTCTATTTTTTTGAAGAACTTTAAAAACTGTGATACTAACGAAGAAGTTTTATAAGATAATAAAAAGAAAAATAATAAATAAATTATTTACAGAAATATTCCACCAATGTCAGGCTTAACAAAGGATGGATGCAGAGTGATAATAATGCGTGGAAAAAGGAAGGATATGCTAACACCGAATGTACCAAATCTAATGAAACTCGTTATGATGATAGGAGACATTCGTCTCAAAGAAGAAATTCATGGTGTAGCTGGTGATATTTATATTTTAGATGCAAGTGTCGCAACACCGTCACATTTCGCCAAATTCACTCCTACGATCCTGAAAAAATTTCTTGTTTGTGTTCAAGAGGCTTATCCCGTGAAATTGAAGCAAGTACACGTGGTGAACATCAGTCCGTTAGTCGACACGATAGTAAACTTCGTTAAACCATTCCTGAAGGAAAAGATACGGAATCGAATTTTTATGCACAGTAAACTAGAAACTCTTTACGAGTATATACCCAAAGAAATTTTACCCATCGAATATGGTGGCGATTCTGGACCTATTCAAGTAGTACACGGTATGAATATTGAATTGATTTAAATGTTAATTTAAAATATACCAAAGGATTCATTTTATTTCATTTCCTCATTCTTTTTTTCTTTCTTTTGAATTTATAGACGCCTGGATAAAGAAATTAGAAGAATATGGTCCGTGGTTCGCTGCACAATCATCTGTCGTAGCAAACGAAACGCTTCGACCAGGCAAACCAAGGACTCACGACGATATTTTCGGTCTCGATGGATCTTTCCGACAATTGACAATCGATTAAAATCATCCTATATCGGAATTAATAAATGATCACGCAAGTTATCAGTATCAATAGTTGTTCAAAAATTTTCGGTTGTATTCGTTGCTTGAACCAAATGTATTAAGCAATTGTTCTTCGAATATTAGTTTTAGTTAGGGTGGAGAAGCATGTCTTGCATGTTATAGTTTATTTTTCTATCGATTGAATATTTTTTTTATTTATATTAATATAATAGATTTTAAGAAGGTTGAACGTACGCCACGATTTTTGATTATTTAATTAAAAAAGAAAGAGTCACTAAATGTGCGTTAATTATATGCGTGTCTGTGTTTCTTTTTTCATCTTCCAAGAAACTAAGAAAAATCATTCAGAATGATCGTTCAATTTCATTATTTCCATCAATTACGAGTAATCGAACATATATAAAAATAAAATAAAAAAAAAAAAAAACAGAATAGACTGATATCGTTGTTTTGAAAAGATTCAGACATTATCGAAACAAAATTATCTCCCCTTTCGTAAAAGTGAATTCGTATGAAATTTAGTAAATGAATTTAAAACGTTACATATTCATATTAGACATATCACGATACATCAAATTTAACATTATTTTTCTATTTTTTATCGTGTCTTTATAATAACGCGAGATTAGATGTGTAAAAAGAATAAAAAAGACATCTCTTTGAAAATAATTCGGAAATCTATTTTAAACAAAATCATTGTATGTGTGTGTATGTATATATATATATATATATATATATATATATATGTATATATATATATATATATACATATATATATGTATATGAAATATTTTCTCGTACGAAAAGTCAGCTTTTACATAGCGAGTTCTCTCCTCTCCTTCTCCCGAACACTTGTCCCCACTTCCACATCCTTCAGCGACGAGTACGATGGTCGTCCACTCGCGCTGGTAGTCAGTCAGTAAGTCACTCAGTCAATCAGAGTACTCGCTAAGTCAAAATCGATGATTTACTCGGATTCGCTGATCAATAATAGAAACGTTTGCCAACGATTTTCATCTTCTTTCAAGGAGAAGAAGTTCTCTCGCGTATTACCTGCTACAACATAAGGTCGTATCGTCGATGAAGACGCGGCAAAGAGACGAGTACGCTTCATGCATGCAAATCGTTCGATTCGATGACTAATAACGACCAAGAAGAACGAACGAGCGAAAGAACGACGAGAAGCATCGTATCGTACGAATCTAATTTTCTTTTTTTATCACAAAACTTACGAAAGTCAGAATTAGCTTTCTCTTTTCTCTCTCTCTCTCTCTCTTTCTCTCTCTTTCTCTTTTTCTTTTTCTTTCTCTCTTTCATTGTTTATCTCTTTCTTCTTCCCTCTCTTTCTCTCTCTCTCTCTCTCTCTCTCTCTCTCTCTCTCTCTGTCTCTCTCTCTTTTTCTCTCTCACCTCAAGGAGGATCCAGGTGGAAAAGTGTAAAGTGTAAAAAGTGAAGTGAACGAAAAAAAAAAATAATAGAAAAACAACGAGCTCCATAAATATTAATTTATATTAACAGGATCGTCAATTTTCTGAGAAAAGAAAATAAACAAACAAACAAATAAACTTGTCCGACAATAATTGCTATTGACGCTGGAATACGCTCGAGAACGATAGTAATTATTTCGAACGTGGGTCATCGTACGCGCGAGTTCGTTCCTCGACGGACGATCATCCTTTGCTCTACTTTATCCCTCGTATGATAAATTCTTTTCCTTTTTCCTTCTTGAATATATCCATTACGTGGAAATTATTTGAATGGTAAAAGTCAATTCATAAATCAATCGAATAATAATTAGTTTCTTCCTTCCTATCGTATAGTGACGAACGAGTACACGGAACGTCATCGATACTTGGAACATGTCAATCATTAATGGGTTTTCCCGATCCAACGTTTGACGATCGTACATGCGAGCTCGATAGACAAGTAGGATAGCAAAGACATATGTATATATTCAATGAAAACTATTATTTATACTTGTCGATATTTCCTAGATATATTTAATATTAACTTATGCAACGTATGTATGTATGAATGTATATGTTGACAACTGTAAAAGAGGAGAGAGAATATACAACGTATTCTTCGAAGCCAGATAGACAAGACCGAGTGGTAAAAAGTTAAGGGCAAATTTATCGTAAAGTGATGATAGAAAGGGGAATAATATAATGTTGTAGTAAGAAAAGAGAGAAAGAGAGAAAGAGAAAGAGAGAGAGAGAGAGAGAGAGAGAGAGACAGATAGACAGACAGGCAGACTAATATAAGAAAGAAAGAAAGAAAGAGTAACAGGGAGAGAGGGAAACTCGAGCTTATTATTGTGCTCAGCTACTGTATACAAATAGTACTACTCGAGAGACAATCTTCGTAGTTCGATTTCGTGAAAAGTCACGCAACAATATCTCCAACGTATTTATATATCCTCGAGAACGATTATTATTATTTACCCCTAATAGCTGTACTACATACATACATACATACATACTCGATGAATTTTGGCATGCGTTTGATAATTGATGATTCAATTGGTTCTCTTACATTTTCTCAAATAGATATGACAAACGCGCGATTAGAGCGTACTAATAACTTCCAGTCCTGCCCTAGTGTATCTACTTACTGAGAAAAAAAGAAGAAAAAACTCGAAGAAGATGATCGTTGATTTCGGAAGGATACGCTATGCCGAATGGAACTGACGTCAAGAAATAGAAGCGATTATGCGGAGATTTATTCGAACGTCGTAAGAACGAGGAGGTCGTACGAAAGGATACAGTGAAGGAAAGACCAAGAGAAAGAGAGAGAGAGATAGAGAAAGAGAGAAAGAGATAGAGATAGAGAGAGAGAGATAGAGAATGAAGATCAACGTTATCTTCGCGTGCGCCACGGTGAGTTTTCTTCCCTCAAGGCGATTTCGAAATGAGATTAGCAATTACTCTTTGGTAGATTCTTTCTTTGATGACGTACGTTGACGTGTTTCCTGCCATCTTACGTCACATCCTTCGACTTCATCTCATCCGTACTAATGTATATATATATATATATATATATATATATATATATATATATATATATGATAAATATATATATATATATATATATGATAAATTATATGATATATAAAAACATATGATATATGTTATAAAAACATATGATATATGTTTATATATATATAATAATGTTTATATATACTAATATATATATATGTATATATAAACATTATTACCATCGAATGAAACACATAATGTGTAATATCTCGATCACACAATTAGTTCGGTTACCCAAATATTTACTCATATGTGGTTTATACATAATCAAATATTATTAATCCTTGACTGTGTGTTAACCACGAAAGGAAGTGAGAATGAGACAGCGACTTCCGGTCCCCATCTCATTCTCTCTCTCTCTTTTTCTCTCTCTCTTTCTCTTTCCGTCTTTATTTTTCGCACGTGGCCGCCCATTAATTTCATGCTGAAACTTTTGCCTTGCTTATTTCTATATGTCGATACGATTGATTGAAAATCAAAGATATAAGGTACGAATTTGTAAAACACATATGCATAAAGACAAATGTCAGAAATATTTCTATCAATAGAAAAATTCTAATGAAACGTAATATAAAGAAATAAAAAATTTATGTATAAATTGTGTGTTGAAAACGTAGGTGAGATCCGTCTATATTTCTCGTGCAGCTCTCTCACGCACGTTTACCTCTTCTAAGAAATTCTTCGAGTTCGCCGACCACATAGTATATCTGTATGACAAACGCCAACACCCTCCGCAAATACCGTCCTTATTGTAAACTCATGTAGTGCTTTTTCTTTTTTTCTATTCTTTTTCTTTCTCTTTCCGTACCGATATGTGACGAGAAAGAATCTTCCAATGCGCGTACAGAAAATCAAATTTTAACGAAACACTCGCGAATGTTTCTCTCTTGAGATGAAAATTTTTTAACGAAAACAAAATGAAACTTGTATATTTATATATTAAACCAATGAGATCGATGATTAATAATAACGATAATTAAATAAATAATATTAATTATTTATACGTAATTAAAGACATTTGAACACGGTAATTCTATTGTACATAAATTTCTCTCATTTATGTCTCAATAAAAATTCTACATTGTTTAAAGCAATAGTACGTTTGTATATATATCCCAAAGAGGGTTCGATCTCATATAATAAAAAATTGTAAAATTGACAGGCTTTAACGATAACATCCGTGGCCTCGATTATGAAGATAAGCGCCACCTCAGCGACCTCCGTGAAGCCAATCGAAGAAGGTGAGGGAGATTATGCTCGAGTTCTAGAGCTCTCTCTATTGTTCTACGAAGCGCAACGATCCGGTAAACTTCCGGAAAACAACAGAATATCGTGGAGAGGTGATTCCGCATTGAGTGATCGCGGAATCAATGGCGAAGATCTTACGGGTGGTTATTATGACGGTGAGTTTTAACATAATAATATTATCGTTGGTGATCCAATTTTTAAATTCTACTTTTACTATTATACTATCCTAATATACGAAATTAATAAAAGCTCGAGTTTCTTCGAGTTATCGACATATTAGAGGAAACGTGCGATTAAGAGGAATTCAATTATCGCTTTTAGCTCATTACGTATCTTCGGTGCGAGTCTTCTCGTACGTAAGTAACTACGTTTCTCTCGTTCCTTCAATCTTTCTCTTTCTCTTTCTCTCATTGTCAGACTCAAGTAGATAAGGAGACGTTTCGGCGAATTAATGGGTCGTATGTCATGTATCAGCGTTCAAAAAATATTATGAAAGAGAACGGCTTCGATAAAGAATATATTTCGAGAGGAAACACGTGAACGATTGTGCACGGTATACGTCAGTTAAAAGACAAAATAGTGCAACGTGTAGGATGATAACGAATGACAAAGTGTTAAAAATGTTTCAGGAATTTTTATCAATAAAAAGTTTCGATCCTATCGAAAGGATATAATTTTTTATCGCGTTGACGTAAAAGTAAAAAAAGAAAAAAGAAAAAAAAAGAAAAAGGAAAGAAAAAATGTGGAAAGTTATAGGTATCAACTCAAAGAGATATTCTTTTCTTAAATTTCTTATTTACTACTGTCTATCAATGTGACATAATTTTGACAAACATATCTTATCATCTATCTTTTTTTTGTATATCTGATAGCCGGTGACTTCGTAAAATTTGGTTTCACCATGGCATCAACGACAACACTTTTAGCATGGGGAGCTGTTAGCTGGCCGGAAGCTTATATTGAGGCCGGACAACTCGATGAAATTCGTAAAGCCATTAAATGGGCTACCGACTACTTTATCAAATGTCACGTAAGCGAGTTCGTCTTTTACGGACAAGTTGGTGATTTTTCCGTCGATCATACGTATTGGGGAAGACCGGAAGAATTGAATACAACAAGGCCAGCTTACAAGATCGATCCTGATCATCCTGGTAAATCTATTTCGAACTAATTAAAAACGAATTTTGCTACCCTCTTCAATTAAAAATTTACTTCTATAACTATCCTTGACCTCATTCCTCACCCACCTGAAAGTAAATTTTCCTAATTATGTATTCTCTATCATAATCGCCATATAATTGGATTCCTCGTATATATATTTTACGAGTCATTACATTTATTATTTCCATATTAGACGCGTAGATGTATGCAACGTACAACATATTCATCGAATCGATAAAAGTAGTTCATATTATTTACTCGCTTTCAATATCTCGTCATATCGACGTATCACGTTATAATTCTCATTTGATATAATAAATAATTTCTAATTAAAATTCCATCATAAATAAAGAAAAAAAAAAATATCGTTGAAATAATTATATTATATTTTTTTTATCAAGGTTCTGATTTAGCCGGTGAAACTGCAGCGGCACTCGCAGCATCCAGTATTGTATTCAAGAACGTCGATCCAAATTATAGCGAACGCTGTCTCAAACATGCCAAGGAGCTTTACAATTTTGCTAATAAATACCGTGGTCTTTATCACAGTGCAATTCGTGGAGCAGCGCAATATTACGAAAGCACTGATTACGGAGACGAGCTAGCTTGGGCTGCTGCTTGGCTCTTCAAAGCAACTAACGATTCAAGATACCTTGAGGATGCCGAGCATCATTATCAACATTTTCATCTTAAGGAAAGACCAAACGAGTTCTTTTATAATAAAAAGGTTGCCGGAGTTCAGGTAAGAAGAAAAATATGTAAAAAGAAAAAATATATATATAAGAACTAACTGTATATACATGTATGTTTGTGTATATATATAAATCGATAATTTTCAAAATATATACGTAATTTTATAAAAAAAAAAAAAAACAACTTCGATCTATATAAATAAAACGATCAATTCTCCAGATTAACAGCCATTTCGTTTTATAGGTTCTGCTGGCACAATTGACAGGTCAACCGGAATATCAAAACGCCGCGTGTGCTTTCTGTGATTTTTCCGTTCGACAACAAAAGCGCACGCCTAAAGGACTATTGTACATCGACAAATTCGGTACTCTTTGTCATGCTGCAAACGTGGCATTTGTTTGTCTGCAAGCTGCTGATTATCCCAATATCGGTGATCCCCAGGAATATCGTGAATTTGCAACGCAGCAAATCTCATATATGCTAGGTGATGAAGGTAAAATGGTTTAGTTGAATGATATTACGTTATTCATTAAATTCTCGCAAACTATATCGAAAAATAATATTGATATAAAGAAAAAAAAATGAAAAAAGAGAAAAAAGACAAAGCAAAACAGAATAAAAAAAAAAGAAAAGAGAAAATATTTTAAATATCATCTTATATAAGACGATGTAAAGAGAGAATATTATTGTATTAAGAATAATTTAATAAGAAGATAATGTTATTAATTAATTTATTAATTTTTGTAATGAATTAGGAAGAAGTTATGTCGTTGGATATGGATATAATCCACCTACACAACCACATCATGCAGCATCCTCTTGTCCAAATAAACCTTCCCCTTGCGGGTGGCCAGAATTCGATAGACAAGAACCAAATCCTCAAATACTTTACGGTGCTTTAGTATCCGGACCGGACGAGGCCGACAAGTTTCAAGATCATCGAGAAGAATATATTTATACCGAAGTTACGCTCGACTATAACGCCGGTTTCACGAGCGTTTTAGCAGGATTATTACAGCTACGAATTAAGAAAGTAGAATAAATATTCATGTCTAGGATGTTCGATCGAATAAGAATTAGGCGTACGATCATTACGTAAAGGATGTAATTATCGACGTCAACTGTCTGATGAACGCCCGTCGCTATCAATCCTCATATGTGATTTTAGTTAACATATATTGAAATTTTTAAATGCCTTTTTTTTATTTTTACCATTGATTGCAAAACGAGATTTCGAATTTTCTATTTCGAAGGATTATAAATACTTAATGCGACTTTTCGTACTAATCTAAATGATCTTCATTTAGGTTTATATTGTTGTTCTTTATATTTTTTAATTTAAATCTCATATAGTATATCTATATACTATATTTATATGTATATACTATATATGTATATATTTTCGTTTAGCTGCAGGGAAAATTTATCTGTGAGATTTTTTTCTTCTTCTTCTTCTTTTTTTATTTTTCTTTTTTTATAAAAGGAAACAATATTTTTAATCTTAATGGAAGAGATAATTATTTCTTATCCGACGTTGATTGTTCCATTGATTTTATTTAATAAACGTATATCTTCCTGCGTTTCCTTGCGGCAAACGTTAAAATACCTACAAAGCGCCGATCTTCTCGTATTATCGTATTATTGAAGATTCGATAAAGATACGATAACAATTCGTTATTTTTAGTTTTCTTTCCCTTAATTACGGGCGATCGTTAGAAGAGATCCAAGGATGGCTATGAGCTATATATTTCTTACTTGCCTCTTGATCGTAATTTATTTCCGTACCTTTTGCGAAAAGAACAATTTTTGTTTTGTGAAAAGACGTTAATGACGTAGTTTAATCGACCTCTTTTATTTTTTAAGATTTAAGCCGACTTTAATCTTTTGACTTTATCTCTTTTCTTTTCTTCTTTTTTTTTAATTTCTTTTTTATTTATTTTTCTTTTTTTTTTTTTTTTTTTTTTTTTTTTTTTAATGAAAGTATACCATCTAATATACTTTTTACGTAACATTTTAGAAACCTTAGGCTTAACTCGTTATCGCTTTTTTTTCTCACTATCAGGCTGTGTACTATATTATGTTATTATATTACATCGCGTCGTATTATACGAGTATTAAATAATTGAAAGACGAAAAGTGTTATTTTTTGTCTGTATTATAATGTTTTACAATAAGTTAGAATTTTAACTTGAATTATATACTTATTTTAGAGTAATCAAAGTTTTAGATTATTAACAGGATTGTTCTACGTTATCGAATATATATATATATATATATATCGATTTGATCGATATCAATGATTCGATCGTACAATTATAAATTTTTTTATATTGATCGAAACATTTCCTTTATGTTTATGTAATGTAAATTTGGCTTGTAAATGTCCATTTATGTTTCAAGCGCGGATCTTTCTCCGTGTCGTATTATTGCCTCGAGCCAAAAGTAAAAGTATGTTAAACCGTCGAGTCGTCGAAAAAAGATTTCGGTGCATATTGAATATTTCAACTAGAAAATCATATGATTCTCGTCTATATACGTATTGATATCAAAATTTTCTTTTAACACGTTTCTGTTATTAAAAGTTAATGTTAAGCTGTTTCCGAACAGGATCGTGGAAAGAACGATATTGTCGATATTAGTATGAAAGATCAAATTAAAAAAAAAGGAATATGTATGTACGAACGAGCATTCGAATGTATGTGTATGTATGTGCGCGCGCGCGCGCGCGCAACTGTAGCTAATGACAAATAGAAAAATCGATATTTGCAAATTATGTCATCGATAAAAATATTTCCACATCGGTCATAAATGTCGATAGGAATATTTTCATACATCGATCAGGATCTAAAAATGTTAAGTAATAAATTATAAGGTAAACAAGTTTATAAAACTTTAAATTGTGTATCTAGAATCGATATATTTGATTAAAAAAAAGAAAGAAAGAAAGAAAGAAAGAAAGAAAGAAAGAAAACAAAACAAAAAAAAAGACTTGTAAAACTACAACGCAACAAATGAAATTCCGTCCACGTAACAAGTTTGTAAAGGATAGAACTATCATACCTTCCATTCGCAGTCTCTGGAAACGTTTCCATGGATTGGAAGCAGAAGGGAAGGCCGAAAGGAGGTGGAAGTTGTCGAATATTACAAGCGCGATGGGAATGGTACCGGCCTAGTCGGTTCTTGATCGTGCCACTGTAAGCCACGATTTTGTTCAATCCGATAGTGTCACTGAAAGGGTACATACATCGTTCCAAATCAAAGGTCTTAGGTGTGTGTGTGTGTAAACTCGTTTAAATATCGGCCTTTAGATAGCCGATACGAAACAAGTCTAAAACGGCTTAAAGGTGAGCCAATCCTTTTTTATACATTTATCTTTCGCTCTATTGTCTATTCATTCAAAATATATATATATATATATATATATATATATATATATATATATATATATATATATATATAGAGAGAGAGAGAAAGAGAGACACATATGCATATATGTATATACATATAACAAATAAAAAATTGTATTCAAAGCTACCATCCAGGATCCTGTTTATTGGTTCGACTTTCGATTGCAAACTGAAATAGATATTTTAATGTTTACAAAGGCAATTTTTAATGATATCAATAACTTGTAGCGTTAATTGGACCGAAGAAGGTAAACGAGTCAATATCAAACAGCAGGTGTATCTAATCTTACTAATTATTACTCAATTCCATTGCACACCTTGGCATTAAAAGGAGGGTCAACACACCTTTCCCTTGAAATATTTTCAACTATTTACATTCTCCTCGTAGAAAACAGCATTTTCGTTTTTCGTGTTGTAATCATTAATTCAAATTTATTAAAATGAATTAATTGTCTGAAAAAAGAAAAAAATGTGTCTTCTCTTTTATCCATTTTCCAATCCTTGAAACCAATGAATAAAAGTTATACGATCGTATATTAACGAGACACAAGATGCGTTCTTATGTTAGATCGTAGAAAACTTGCTGTAACCGAAGTAATTTCTCAATCTCTGACATATATATATATATACAAATAAGTACATATATAGGTATATTGTGTATATATATATATAGGTATATTGTGTATGTATATATATATATATATATATATATATAGACATACTGTTGCATATACATTTACTGATACTACAACGAAAATAGTTTTTTTTAGAAGAAAAACTATTTATCTCTTTGCTATGCTTCACCAGGGTACTTCATCATTTTTTATGTCCATATAAATCTTAACAACTACAAAATTCATTGAAGAAAAAAGTGTGAAACATCGTACCGATTTATTGTTATCCATAATCGTACGCGTACATTATTATTCTTCACAATGAGAAACTCTTTTTTCAAATTCATAAAACCGAAAGGTACAAATTATACGATCGTATACGTTAACGAGACGCAAGATGCATTCTTATGTTAAATCATTGAAAACTTCTATATATACATAATATAAAATATGCAAAACATTAAAATATCATATTATAATGAATTTGATGGTTGATTTGGCAAAACAAGCTTTATTTTCTTTTTTTCTTCCACTTCATGCATAATATCCTAATCATTGAATATCGACTACAAAAATCCTAACTCGAGAACGTCAAATTCATATAATTGTATGTGTTTCGTCATTTTCACGTAGCGTGTGCAACAAAACGCATATACTCGGTAATTATCTGAGTGTTTAATGTAAAGAGGGAAAAAAAGAAAAGATAAAAAGGTAACCAAAACAAAAGAAAACATAACGGAAAATATACTCGAGCGAGAAAATATATATATGTATTTAAAAGAAGCTGCAAAAATGCGTGACTTTCGTAATCGATGGTAAGAGACTCGATGCAGTTCTCGGTCAGTGAACGTAACGGTCTTGTGTAAAAAGAAAAAGACATATATGCATTACGTCGAAGCCTTACTTGATATGTAAATTATCGACCGTGATGGTAAACAATTAGGAAAAAATGTTCTTTTAAAAGACAAAGTTTTTGTCCACATATTTTTAATCTCTAAATAGATGGGAACAATAGAGAAAATTAGAACGTATCGATTCGTTTCCGATAGAATTCAATTAAAACGGACGAAACGGAGTACGGAGGCCCAGGATGTATCAGAATATCTGACAATGAGAATTGTAGGAAGAGGAAACTCGGCTTGTTGTAAAAATGTTACACAACGAAGAGAATACAGGATCAGAGTTTCCCCTTCAATTCTTCACCGTACGAGAAAGCTTCCCGTTACGGGGATCTCGTTCTAATTTCGCGAGATCGTCGAAAAACAAAGCCATAAAAAAGAATAGAAAAACAAAAAGGATAAGGGAGGAAGAAATTTCGTTGGATCATTTATTTTTGATACGAATCAATGAATTTCAGTCGATGAAAGAGAAAAGTTTCTAAACGAGAGTTAATCTCATCCCAGACGCACCCTGACGAAACTTTTTCCTTGTTTGTTAGTGTCAAGAAAAGAGTAGTGGTACGTGTTTCCGTATACAAGTAAGTACATAAAGATTTACGTGATAAAGTCTCTTTGAATGAGTTTACACCTTTGCAGTTCTCTGTATTCTTTTTTTTTCTTTTTTGTTTACCTGGCTATTATGCGCAGTCATTACGTGGTGCACATAGAAAAGGCACGTATAAAATACGCTCTCACTATACTTTTGTTTCATACTTCTCTTATATATATATATATATATATATATATATATATATATATATATATATATATATATATATATGTATGTATTCAGTTTTATTACGAACACGATGATTATGTGCTAAATTTGACTTATTATGAATTAAAATATGTTTCCTACGTAAGAAATATCTAAAATACGAATTAACTCAACGAGCATGGAACATTGATACGAAACTATTGCTAAATATAAACGAAAGATATTTCTAATTTCCAAATTCATTTTGAATGAATTAGATATGAGAAAATACCCCAACAGATCAATTACTTTCTCACTGTCAATATTAAACATATTTAAACTTCGAAAACTCCACCATACTTTATCACTCATCCGACAATGGACGAATGGCATTTAATCGATTGCAATTACAATTAGGAATACCTCGGAGCATTAATTACGGACTATCTAGTATTTAATTGGCGATTAAATGACGTTTCCCTTGTGAGTGCAATCAATTATTATCACTCCAGATTCTCCCTATCTCCCTATCTCCCTATCTCTCTCTCTCTCTCTCTCTCTGTGTGCTGATCATTAATTTCTAATCTAAACAAAATCTAACAAGAGTATCAATCAACGAATAATTCAATAAAAATTGTAATAACTACAGATGAGCTGTAATTGCCCTTTGACCACGGCCACTGGGCCAACATTGGCCTCCACTTGTGGTGGACCATCATTTATGCTGTTCATGGGTCTCCTTGAAGTGTTCCTTCGAAGTCAATGCGACCTTGAAGATCCCTGTAATAGGCCTATACCTCCGAAAAACGTAAACATGAGGTAAGCCGATTGCTGTGGTCCGTTAAACGTAATTACTACCTAAGATATGAGTCAAGGACAAACGAAAGAACGTTACTCATCTAAGAGTTCATCGTTTTCTTTGATGGCCAGCCGATAACGAAATAACTCGTTAAAGGAAGGTTATATTATGTACACGAGTTAACTATCTCACTTCTCTTCAAAGTATACTATGTACTTACATAGATATAAAAAAGACACTTGCAAATCATTTTTCGATTATACCAAGGGGCTCCCACCATATCTTGTTCTTTCGAAAAATCTCGAGAAAGGAAAACGAAGGACGCTTCTGCGATCTCCCAACGAAGATGAAGTTAATTGTCACCTGGCACTGTTCACGTAATACTAGCTGTGGAAATTTTCTTTTAACGAGACAGCAACCTCTCTCTTTCTCTCTCTTTCTCTTTCTTTCCCTCTCTCTCTCTCTCTCTCTTTCTCTCCTCTCCCTCTCTCTCTCTCTCTCTCTCTCTCTCTCTCTCTCTCTTTCTCTCTTTCTCTCTGTCTCTGCTCTGTCTCTATCTCTATCTCTATCTCTATTTCCATCTCTCTTTTTCTCCCTATTTCCTTCTTTGTCTCCCTGTCTTTCTTTCTCTTTTTTCTCGATCTCTCGGAAGTAAGCACCCATGCACACGCAGCCATGAAATTCTTTCGTTTGTGTAGTCTTAAGATATGCTTCAGGGTATTGTCTAGATGAGTGAACCTCTTCTTCTTACATCACGTCGAGATGGTGCATCGAACGAGTAATGTAATACAGAATATGGCATCAGCTTTTCGTAAGATTCTTTATAAATATGAACGTGAAAAATGGAAGTAGAAATATTCATGTGTCTATTTTCGACGATACACTTGAAACGTAAACAGTAGATAATTGACCTTGATTTAACAAATTTATAGAACGCGTTTTCACTTTTACTAAATTGAATATTGCTTTGTAATAACCGATTATATGATCTTACTCTATGCCAGAGAAAATAATCTTTGATTTGTTCTTTATGCAACATGAGTTCTAAGTTCACGATTGCCATCACTCCCCTACGTTCACGTTATACAAATGAATACGAAAGTATGTAATTGACTATAGATATGCGATTAGACATGGGCGTGTTCGTATTATTACACTCGATCGTAACATTCCGTGATCACTCAAGATGATCAACTAGCAAAGTCATGGGAAAATCACCTTTCGCCCATCTGGAACAAATCCAATCCTTCGTTAAATCCAATTTCGTGTTCACGTTTCATGAAGAAATAGGATCCTAACCGATTACATGAGAGATACTGTGGTCGACTATGTAATAAAGTATAAGAAGCACAGGAATATATGTTTCGTTTTTAGATACGACTTTGTGGTGATAGGAGGAGGTAGTGCTGGAGCAGCAGTGGCAGCGAGATTGTCAGAGGAACCAAGATTTTCTGTATTACTGTTAGAGGCTGGTTTAGACGAACCAACTGGTACACAAATTCCATCATTCTTCTTCAATTTTCTTGGAAGCGACATCGATTGGCAATATATGACTGAGAGCGAGGATCAAGCGTGTTTGAATAAAGACGACAGAAAATGTTACTGGCCAAGAGGAAAAGTAAATAATCCTGTGACCTTCCAAAAACACACATTTCTTTATACGTATATATGTATATATATCTGATCACTTTAGTATCTATTTGTTTACAATCGAAGGTTCTCGGAGGTACTAGCGTTATGAACGGAATGACCTACATGAGAGGCTCCAGAAAGGACTACGACGATTGGGCCAGGATGGGTAACATTGGTTGGTCTTATCAGGACGTCCTACCATACTTCATAAAAAGCGAGGATAATCTTCAAGTCTACAACATGGATATCGGTTATCACGGAGTTGGAGGACCACTCACGGTTACGCAATTCCATTATCATCCTCCTTTGAGCTACGCCCTTCTCGAAGCTGGAAAAGAACTTGGTTATTATTGATAATGAGCAATTTTTATCTTATATTTCTAGTTGATATTGTTCGATATGTCCAACAATTTCTCTTGATCATTTCTTCAAAAACATTAATAAAAATTTAACAAAAGGAAAAATTAGATACAGACAGATCGACGCTTAGTAACGTTTTTCTGTTCGTTTGGCAAAACTAACGAAATCAAAGGTATACTTTTTTCGATAGGATACGACACGGTGGATTTGAACGGACGAATACACACCGGATTCGCCATAGCACAAACGACCTCGAGAAACGGGTCTCGACTTTCCACGGCTCGAGCCTTCCTTCGTCCCGCTAGGAATCGTCCAAATCTTCACATCATGTTGAACTCAACAGCAACAAAGATTCTCTTTGACAATAATAAGAGGGCAGTTGGCGTGGAATTCGTTCACGATGGAAAGTTAAATCGAGTATCAGTCGCGAAGGAAGTTGTTATAAGCGGAGGTAACAATCTCTCTTACTAATCTTAGAACGAGATAACGTTGAATGTCTTTGAAGAGATCTCGTGTTAACAACCCTATATTTTTCGAAAGACATTAATTAAGTGTTTCTCGCTATGATTACATTATTTAACGGCAAAACTTATAATCAAGACGTCCTTCAAGATCTAAATTATAGTCCGATGTAAAAATACAAAACCGCATTGTTACAGCATAATTATATCCTTATATTTAGTTATTTGTTTAAAAAAAAAAAAAAAAAAAAAAAAAAAGAGAGAGAAAAAAGAAAAAGAAGAGAAAAAAGAAAAAAAAAACAATTTAATTTTATTTCATTATATCATATAATTATTATCATCCGTCATTATATCGTATTTTTACTATTTCTACTTCTATTCGCATTGACGTTTATATAAGCCGATCGTTTGAAATTGTCTTGTGAAGGTGCCGTTAACTCACCTCAGATACTTCTAAACAGTGGCATTGGGCCACGAGATGAACTGAATGCCGTCGGTGTACCCGTAATTCATGATCTTCCCGGAGTTGGCAAGAATTTGCACAATCACGTTGCCTACGCATTGACTTTCACGATAAACGACACTGACACCACTCCACTTAATTGGGCTACTGCTATGGAGTACCTACTCTTCAGAGACGGACTCATGTCTGGCACAGGTAAATTAATTAACATTTATCTCTTTAATCTACAGTTAATTATTTTCATAAAAAGAAAGTATAATTATAATTATACCTAAAATTTATTACTAATCGACGAATATCAAAACTTTTTCAACGGTACAAATTTCGATGTAAATTAAATTGTTCAAAAGGAAGATGTGTGGATCATATCGATCGATGGTTTAAAGCCCCAATTTACTCGAATCGTATTCAAATTTTAGGAGTTCTTTATTTGACTCTTAAAGTGATCAAACTTTCATGGACGAAAAAAAATAAAAAATAAAAATTAGAAAATTAGAAATATTTTTAGAAATGTTATACGTACAGTAAAGAAACACGATTCGTTGGTCGCGATTGTACATCCGGCCGCGCGTGTTACATCTTGCGGGATCGATGCAGCTCCGGCTTCGTGTACGTCCAGTGAAAGTTTATTGCACAATTATCCTCTTCTTCTTCTTCTTCTTCTTCTCTGAATTCGTTGATCCACAATAACGTAACAATTTTCCTATTGTTACATTTCTTTTATTCCCTTCATAAACCCCATTATTTAAAAGTCGATCGGTTAATATCCTATTAATTATCACTCTTTCTTTTTTTTTCTTTTTTATACAAGATCGTTAAAAAATAAATTATTATTTATCGCACATTTTTAATAACAACATTTCAATTATTTCGCAACAAATTACTTAAGTATAAACGACTGTACTCAACAAAAAAATGAAAAAAAAGGAGAGAGAGAGAGAGAGAAAAAAGAAAACGATCCTAACGTTTCGAACGTTATCTTTTGATTTAAATTACAAATGAGGCTCTGTTTCGATTCAATGAACTTCGTGAATAACGGTAAAACGATCACACGTCATTCGAAGGAATTAGATTTTACAAGGGAATCGATCCGTCTTAAGAGTTATTTGATTTCCATTACTCGTTTTATTTTTACGATCTGAACAATCTTAACAACTCAAGGACGTTACATTAACTAACGAGCGTTCAGTGTTTGAGTGTTATATAATTGATCGGCTTGAAGCTTAAGGAATAAACTTGGCACATACATATTTCGATTGTTTCAAGTGCAGACATATATAATGTATGTATGTAAGATCAAGACCATGACATAATATATTGCTTTCACCGAGTTACTATCCGCTTAAAAAATTCTAAGTTCAGCATTGCATCAGGTAGAAATATTTTACATTGTTAGTAAGCACGAACATTATGTTCTATAGTGACAAAAAAAAAAAGGAAAATAAAAAAGTATTAGAATGTTTCAAGTATAATGAAAGATGATATCAGAAAGTTTCTATTACGAAGATTAATCTCATCATAGAACATTCAACCTAAGTCATTATAATACTTTTATGAACGCAATCGTCGGAGTATATCTCCGATATGGTCACGCTCTATGACAAACGTAGCGGAAGAATGCAATGCACGAGAAAGTTCATTATTGGAATGATCGGATCTACTTCGGTTTTTCACATTCTCCTATAATTACCATACTTAATTAGATCGAAAGAAACGCATCATTTATTCACGCATTTTACGGTTATTGCTTTTATACAAGATTGTAACAAAACAAAAAAGAAAAAAAAAGAAGAAAAAAAAATGAAAAAAAAAAAACTTATTATAATATTCATATGTTACCTACTTAAAAATCTTAGCAAAAAAAAAAAGAAAGGAAAAGAAAAAAAGGAAAAAGAAAAAATAAATCCCACACAAATTAATCCATTACTGGCAACTAACTAAATCTTTTACTTACTCTCTCGTACTTCTTACTTATATCCCGTATATACTTTTTTACCAAATTGGTTCAACCGTGCCTTCGAGCGTGTTCGAGGTATTCAGAACGTAATGTAGCCTCGAGACAAATCGATCGTTAAAAAGAAATACCTAGAGGGAAAAGTTCGTTAATACCGATTTTTCTTACTAGTTCGCATTTCCGTGACAACTTTTAGGGACGACGAAGAAGGAAAAAGAAAAAAGAAAAAAAGAAAACGAATTAACAAAAAGAATCAGATTAGAAGAAAAATTCTAACTTCTAGCTCTATTTTAACTTAACTCATTATCGATAAAACACAGGTATATCGGAAGTAACAGCAATGGTCAATACGAAATACGCTAATTTGAAAGAAGATCATCCAGACGTTCAACTTATATTTGGTGGTTATCTGGCAGACTGTGCCGAAACAGGCATGGTCGGGGAGAAGAAAGGGACAAATCGTACTATTTACATCATCCCCACCTATTTGCATCCCAAGAGCCGTGGTTATCTTCGTTTACGCAACAACGATCCTATATCGAAACCTTTAATCTATCCAAAGTACTTGTCCCACCCGGACGACATAGCTGGATTGATCGAAGCCATTAAATTCTCGATTAGACTATCAGAAACGCAAGCCCTAAAGCGGTACGTGTCCTTAAAACATGATTGCCTATATATTACCTAACATTTTAAATACACCACATTTGATCTTGTTATGTTCATCATTTACAGATATGGTTTCCAATTGGATCGTACGCCAGTGAAAAATTGTCAACATTTGAAATTTGGATGTGACGCTTATTGGGAATGTGCCGTGAAACACGACACATCACCTGAAAATCATCAAGCTGGTTCCTGCAAAATGGGTCCAGAAGAAGATCCCTATGCTGTCGTAGACAATCAATTAAGAGTGCGGGGTGTACGAGGTGTTAGAGTAGCCGACACTAGCATCATGCCAAAGGTCACTTCTGGCAATACGAATGCTCCAGCCATTATGATAGGCGAAAGGGCAGCTGACTTTATCAAAAGAACGTGGATAGGTTGAGTGTTATCAAATTTTGAATATCAATTTGACATGAACGTTAGTTGAAGATAGATCACGAATGATTATTTTTAGATAGAAAGAAAGGTTTAACCTATTCTTTAATCTTTTAATGACGATAACACAAATATTGACATTGATCGGATTTTTGTCGATCGAATTTTTTACAAAATCAAAAAAATATTCTAAGTAATATACTCGTATTTCGTCTAAGCAAATTCGCATTTATTAATTACAAAATAAATATACAGCAAATATACGACGAAATGATATGTTTTTAATATTCTTTAAAGTATGCTCGAGTTACGCTAGTCTCTTAATTTACTTTGCACAAATATAAATCCTAAAAAAAAAAGAGAAAAAAATTACTAACTAATTTCACTTAAACGTAGTTCGCTCGAGTAACTCTTAATAAAATGAGTTCGCACATCTTGTAAGTAAGTATGATTAGTATACTGCCAAGAGACCAGTTTACTTCCTCTTCGGGGATATAAACTTGAGCAAGCCTCTTACTCTCCTTAAAGTAGCTATGTTCATCCAAGAGGGTTAAATTTCAAATAGAAAATAAGCGTATAAATAAAAGAAAATAAAAGAAAAATATTACAAGAGCCATGTTTTAAATGCATTCTTTTATTATTATTATTACCATTGTTATTACTTATTACTTAAATAACGTATAAGTAATATTATATAATACTGATAGCGTAAAGTACACAATACACAAGAAAAACGGTTAAAGTAAATATAATATTTTTCTATTTAAAACACGTGCCAACTTAAAACTATACCTGAGATCTATGATCTAATTCTACGACTAGATGCTCATATTGATCGTATCATTTAAAAAATAAAAAGATCGTGAATCTATTTTAGAAATTATGCAAATCGTGATACTAAAGAAAAAGAAAAAAAATCAATTATGACTACGTCTACGTTTGTTGCAATGGTACATTTTGCGAATTTTTTGAATGTCTCGTTTACTAAGTCCCTCCCGTTGTCCAAGTTCAACTTTTGTTTTACCCTGGAAGATTTCTCCAATAAGACCCAAAAGACCACCAGGTTCCTACAAAACGCATGTCAATGCATCCAAATGACAAATACCAATAGTATGAATCGATATGAAATTATGAACGATCGTGATAAATGAAAATTTCTTTTTGCATATTTAGCATATTCAATAAGATATATTACATGCCAATGGAACTAAACAAATATTGCAACAGAAGCCGTACACAAAGGACATCGTAATGAATAATACGTTAGACAAGATGATCGATAAAATATCTTACTCACTTTTGGTACTATAGTAGGTTCTCCATTTTTGGAAAACGCATAGGCAGAGTAATGCATCACGCTGCCATAATCATAGCCAACACCAAATGCATCGGTAATTTCTCTCGAAGCCTTTTCGAAATTACTTTCGTGGCCTAATCGACGGAAAGACATAAATGATCCATTTAACAATCAAAGATCAAGAGATCAAGAGATCAAAAGATCAAAAAATCGAGAACTTTTCTTATTTCCATTTACCATTCATGATGTTGTTCCATTTTATAGTAACATATTCATCTCGTTCGTATCTACTTTGTTCATGAAAAAAACCAACAGCGTGCATCAATTCATGAATCACGGTACCTATTTTGGTTACGCATCCCGGTACCTGAAGATTTACGTCTTGCCGCCCACCAATTTTACCTACGCTACTCCAGCAACCGGTAGTACCTGCTGTAATTCTAATGTAATCGCTTTCCTCGCCGATATACGGCTTGAACTTGATGCACGTATATTTGCGATATTCCTCCATAGCATCATGAATGAGTTTACGTTGTCTCTCGTCTATGAAATAAAAACACGAATACCGAGGGTAATCCATGAAACGAGTCGAGTCCAAGTACCTCAACTCTCTTAAATAAAAGAGAACAAATCTTACACAATGTTACCAAATTCAATCTTACCAAAGTAAGGACTGATCATGTAAGGGATAATACCATTAGGCCATCTAGCATTTTCTGCCTTTAAACCGTTCCTACCCATTTCAAGTGGAAAAAGGATATCACCTTCAGCATAATTACCCAATTCTTCAGGATTAACAGACATTCCTTCGTGCCAGTTAGCCACTTTAGAACCCGTCTCGTTATTTGGCAAACCATATAGTGCCTCACCAAATTGTTGCAAATGAGATACCAGCCCACCTGGACTATCTACCGCATTGTCAAAGACATCTCGACGTCTATACGGCCAACCAAATGACGAACTTGTTAAAAGGATCATCGCTAATGCGATGATTAGATATGATTGATCGTTCATCCTGTATGTCTAACAAACTTTACTAAGAAACTAAAAATAACGTTTAGGACGTTTAGGACCTGACGAGATATAATAACCGACTGACAAAAATACGATGGTGATCCCTGTCTTTATACTTATCGAAAAAGCGAATTATGCCCCACCTGTGGATCGGCCAACATTTCCGTACGGAAGTAATCGGGGACAGTTGCCGATAACCGTGGACTTTGGGTGACAAGACATCAAGATTTATAGTCGATTTAATACCACCGAATGTCCTCGGACAACGATGGACAAGAAACGAGGGTGCAAAGAAGCGTGGGTTGCCTATGTTCTTTAAGTTTATCACTTGACAACCGGCAATGGATATTTTATGACAACCTTCGATTATTTTCCTTCCTTTATATCTACATTTATATTTAATATTTCTGCGATCAAGCGAAAATTTCTTTCTCTTTTTATTTTCTTGCTATTTTATGATCATGTAGCCAGTTCTCATTGCGCAAGACGATTACTTAAGAAAGTAAAGGTGAATAATTATCCACAGATTAAACCTGTGTATAACGCTTGATAACCTTTAATTATTATTCAAAAAATATTACGACTGTCGCTTGAGTTCTAAATACTTGCATATTAAAATTATACGAAACAACAAAAATATATATAATTTATTTGTATAAGAATGAAAATGTTTTAAAAGTCATGCGATTCATTTGTTTACAATTTGGATATAGAATAATATTGAATATCGTACGATCATTGAAATATTCTATGTTTGCATGTCCTTTCTGTTCTATTATTAAACAAGGATGAACGTCCTATCGAGAACGATTCATTCAGATGCAAATATCAATGAACAAACATTTGTCATCGATACTTCGAAAGAGCCTTGTCAAATTCTAAGTATCGCTGGTAACGCGTTACAAGGTTATTAAGATTATTTCTTCGAGGCTTGCTCGACTGTGATTCTTAAGAGTTCCAAGAATAAACTTTACAAACCGGATCCTTGAAAAATCCCCTAAAACTTCCGTCTTCATATAATCCTGAATTCAATAAACTTACGATAAGCTTTCACCAGAAGGCACGTTTCATCTTTTAATGAAAAAAAAAAAAATAATAATAATAGTAATAATAATGATAATGATAAAAAAGAAAAATAAAAGAATAGAAAAAAAAAAGATAAACATATACAAACAACGACATCTTTATCAAACTGTTCATTTGTCTTATCAACAAAAAAAAAAAAGAGACCGGTTTACGAAATCTATCTAATACTCGCAATATGTTATAGCCTATATAAGTTCCTTACTTTACTATTTCTCATAGACAGATAATCTTCTCTTCGTATACGAAAATTATTATCGTGTTTTCTATTGTATTAGCATGTAGGTCAGAACTTCCGTAACATCACCATAAACGCTAATTGGAGTGTCTAATTGAACGCAATAGATATAGTTTACCTGATAAATTAAAAACTTCATGTGTTTTCTTGATTCGAATAGTTCATTAACCTAACTGATATGTTCCAACGATGATTTCCTTTTCTCATAGGGTGTCCTAAAATCATAAGATTAGAACAAGTTATATTCGAGGACAATCGTGATTATACAGTAAATATACTTAACTAATGGATTTATTTGAAATAAAAGATACTGTCTATTATCGCCAATGACTATAAATATATAAAAAATACATAAAAAATTGTTTGTATTTTCTTGCAATTATTGATAACATAATCTTTAGTAGAAACGTGTAAAATATGAAGATCGATAAGAGAAAATTAATCTTTTCAGATATATATATATATATATATATATATATATATATATATATATATATATATATATATATATATATATATATATATATATATACATATATAATTCACAAGGTTTAATTTAAGCAAGGCAATTACAGCGGAAGTCCGTTAACGTGACGGCAAAATTTGACATTACAAATCTACTTTACGTAAACATTACAATAACATTTCACTTGTTTTAATTATATTTAAAATAATTATATCTACGTAATCCGGTTCAAAGATTATTAAAGAAAAAAATTTAGATGAAACTTAAAAATAATACACGCATTGCGTCATATTCTATTGCAGTTTAAGACTGTTTATCTCTGGCGTCTTTGAATATCTCTCGCGTATTGATATCTTTACATTAATACATCAAAAGACTAGTTTGACAATCGGAAAAAAAGAAATTTTAGTAAGTAGTGAATATATGTATACAAATCATTAGAGAATAAAAAATTGTTGTTTTTATCTATTACACATAACCTTAAATCGGCATCCAGAGTATTATTCTATTGTCAATAATATAGTTGCAGTGAAACTGGTAATAATGGCTTTTGAAAAATCGTGGGATATTATTAAACAAACCGCTGATAAGAATAAACATCAATTAGTTCTAACAGGTCAATCGATTTCTCAATTGATCGCTGAAAATGGTCTAGATAAGACGCTTTTTGATCTTGAGAACTTAAATTACTTAAACATAAACAATACATGTCTTCAAGAAATACCTGAAGAAATTGAAAAGTTACAAAATCTTACTGCATTGGTATTATATTCTAATAAGATTGATAAACTTCCTGCATCAATTGAAAAATTAACCAAATTGAAATTTCTTAATTGTTCGCAAAATAAACTGACTTCTCTACCAGATGCGATTGGAAATTTTCCTCAATTGAGCAGCCTTAACTTTGGCACAAATTTATTACAATCTATACCATGTCAAAGAAAAAATCTTAAATTGACTACCTTAGATTTGTCTAATAATAATCTACAAGTGTTTCCTGATGTATGTTATACTGAATTGATTCATCTTTGTGAAATCTATGTAAATATGAATCAGATAAAAGATATTCCTGAGCAAATATCTCGTTTGCAAGTTTTAAGAGTTTTAAACATAGCTGATAATCTGCTTACAGGTACTATGCATCAAAATTATCATGAGTAAATATTAATACAACCTACTATATATATATTTATTGGATTTACAGCTGTTCCTGGTGAACTAGCAGATTGTCATAAATTGAAAGAATTGAATCTAAAAAACAATTATCTGGCAGATAAAAGATTATTAAAATTAGTTGATCAGTGTCATTCAAAGCAAGTACTTGAATATATAAAGCAACATTGTCCGAAACTAAATCCTACTGCTGTTGACATTACAAGTAAATCAAAAAAAGGGAAAAAAGGACATAAATTGTCTGAAAATGAAAATATTACAGCACAGATAGATGCTTTGGCGCATAAATTAAAAATATTGAGAACATCAGATAGTACCTTATCAATAAAATTCACAGAACATGTAAAAAATGTTAGACCTTACATAATAGCATGTATTGTAAAAAATTTAGTGTTCACAGAGGACACATTTAAAAAATTTATACAATTACAAACAAAATTACATGATGGAAAATGTGGAAAAAGAAATATTGCTACAATAGCCACTCATGATTTAAATGCAATTGTACCAGGTAAACGATAGTTTGATTTTATAGTACTACTTAAATATTATATGTTTTAATGTATTAATGTGTAATGTATAATTTAGGTGATTTAACATATACAGCAAAGCCACCTTTAGAATTAGAAATTAAACCATTAATGAGGAATAAAACTTACACTGGAACAGAATTATTTCAGCAATTACAAAAAGAGGCTGATAATTTGCGTAAAGAAAAAAAGAGAAGTGTATATTCTAGTATACATAAATATTTGTATTTACTTGAAGGTAAAGCACTTTTTCCGTGTCTTGTAGACAATCAAGAACAAGTTATATCTTTTCCACCAATTACTAATAGTGATTTAACAAAGATGTCACCAACTACAAAAGATATGTTAATAGAAGTAACAAGTGCTATATCATATCAAGTTTGCAGGTAAAGAAGAATTATATATAAATACAAAATTCTCTATAAATCGATATTAAATATTAAACAATCATTACAGAAATGTACTGGATCAACTTTTAAAAGAATTAGTTACCACAGGCATTGGTTGTGCACCTTCAGATAATGAAAATAATTTATACTATAGTTTACAAATAGAGCAAGTTAAAGTAGTTGACATAGAAGGTAATCTAAAAGTTGTATATCCCTCAAGAGCAGATTTAAATTTTAAAGAAGATAATATTATTGCTTTACGAGATTAATATATTACATTTTATTATTATTATCTACATAACATGACAACTCTCTTTGTTACTGATCTAAGATATAAGAAATTTGTTATTTTAAGTTGTAGGTTTTGAAGCACAAATTCATTATTATTATTATTTTTACTAAGCAACCTTCAATTTAATAATAGAAAAGATTCTTACATAAATGATGTAAAAAGTAGTTTGTTTGATTATTTGTGTTTGTGTATAAGATGTGTTAATAAGATGTGTTCATAAGAAACTGTCACTTACAAAATATATTCATTTAACTAAGAAATTTGTAGTAAGTTTGAGTTAAGAGTAAATTTTCCTGCGAAATTTTCAAAAAATCGCTTTTTTTAACATATTTTGATTGTATAACATTGTGAGAGTATATTAGAAAAATTTAAAAAAGATATTCGTGAAGATAAAAATTCTACAGTCATAATAATTTTAATTTAAATGCGTTTTTCTCGAAATACAGTTTTTCAAACGGCATACATGATTTATTATTAGAAAAACTATTTGATTGATTTCAAAAGTTCTTTATGTATTCTATTTGTAATTACATTTTCTATGATATGACTTACAATCAAAATGTTAAAATATATATTAATAAATACCAAAATGTTAAGTGCGTATAATTGTTCTTTTTTTTGAAATCCATAAAAATATCATGTGTCTACATGAGAATGTACCCTTAATTGTATTTGTATTATTTAAATATTCATTGTATTCAAGTTTAATAGTTTCTTTAAATATGTATTTTTCTCAAGTAATTTAAAAAAATAAATTCAAATAAGAAAAATACCCGCCATTTTAGATAGTGACCAACTAGCGACACTGGCGCTACTCTATAGCAATTTATCTTGTCACGGGTACGCAGAATTTTCACTTGTTTTTATAAATATTGTACATTACTTCAGATATTTCAATCATAGTGAAAAAATATCATCCATGCTAAAGGATTCCCCATTTCGTATGACATTTAGTGAATATATCTAAAATTTCATTGTGTTAAGTATTATTCTTACTAAAAAACTTGTGCCAATTTTGTTAACTTTACTAACATGCGCGAGTGTTTGAAGTAAAAGAACATGGCGCCCAAACATGACTGGTCATGACGGAGAATGAAAGCGAGAGTTTTGAGGTTAGTTTATCTCTTTGTTATAACACAGCTGAAATATCGTTGCTGTGTGAAAAATGTATGATCATTCTTCAATCTAAATAATTTATACAAAATATTTATATTCATTATACATAGTCCTCATGTAAAATTATAACATATATCCTTGTAATTTTTGTTAATTTTTTTGTATGGTAGCAAAAATGAAAGCACATAGAATTTCACGAATTAATCTTAACAAATGTTTATCGTTCAGTTTAGTCTTTGTGTTTCTCTGTATTTGTAATTAAATTTAAAATATGTATGTAATAGTATTATATCGCTACGTAATATTTTTTATAGCAGTATATTTAATTTTACCGATTATATTCCTTGGGTATCAGGTCAAATTATTTTACATACATCATTAGGAAAATAGACAATATCTGTATGTTTTACTTCTATTGTAGGCAAAAATATATTTCCTAAAAACTTTTTTAGGTTATATCTTTTTTAACCTCTGAATAAATGGTAATATTACTTATAACAGTAATATTAATTAATGTCAAGAAAATAGGTTGTTAGTGCGAGAGAAATTTTTAGATGAGTACATTAGTGTGTTTTTTATTTATAATATGAAAAATAAACAATTTTATTTTACTTTCAATGAGATATACTAGTTAAGATATAATTTATATTAAAAACCAAGATAAAAATAATGTACTGTGGCACATCAGGTTGCTTTGATTTATAAGAATAGCAGATTGAAAATGCATCCTTTAAATATATGTTATTTTATAATCAAGGAAGATCAGTTGATCACATTTAGTATGACTAGTAGATAATATATGTAAGCAAAACATTTTAGTTTGCTTTAAGATGTTCCTGACGTTCCTTCTGATCAATTATACTCATGTTGATACAAGATACATATCCATGCAAAATTGAGATTGCAGACTTGACTATTGCAACTGGAGCTGAGAGATACATCAGTATCCTATACAATCCTACACCAGCCACTGTAATATTTTATATAAACATTTAACTTTACATTATAACATGTGATTATAATTCAAAGTAGTACTCAATGCTATTATATATAGTTATCTGTATAAAAATGTTACTTACAAATGGGTCCTTCGGTGAAGTAAAGAAGATATAAGGTAGCATAGAACATTTCATTTCCAGCGCACATGAAAAATAGAACCATACGGTTGGTATAGTATACCCGCATGATTGGATTTTCGGACATGTCAATAAATTTGTGACTTGTTTTCCCTTGTAGCAGTGTTCTATAAATATATTATTATATAGTAATTGTTGCTAATTAATAACATTCTACATATATATATATCTTTTAAGGTATTGCAAAATACATGTTTATCTTGATATAATCCTTAAAAATATTAACTAGTAAATTGGTAATTCTTACGTGTGAAGATAAATCCAGTGACAAGCAATATCAATACCCATGCTTAATTGAAACCAAAAACTATAAGAAGGATAAAAAATACATAATGTTGCCAAAAGACACATGGTACCAACTCTATCGGTTAATTGATCTAAGATAGCACCAAATCTTGTGCTTTGATTGAAGTATCTGGCCGCATGGCCATCCACTGCATCCAATAAAGCACTAATAATATAACATGAAGATGCAATGACATAGTTACTTGGCATAAAATAAAAAGAAATCAGAGCCAAGATCACTCTTCCGTAACCTATTAACAAAAAGTATTCTTTAACAATATAAAAATAATATTAGATCAAGAGAAAGTATTACACTCGAGCGTTATATAGAATAATAATATGCAAATATTAATCAATATATAAGAAGTCATATGAGTGCTAACTTCTGTAATAATAGATTTGTCGTACGATATAACAATATTCAATAGTTTACAACTAAAATTTAAATTAAAAGAAAAACTTCATTGCAAAAGCTTAACTAATATTTAAATACTACATCAATTAAAATCACCAGCAGCTTCAAGTATTTATTATTTTTAATAGTCACTTTAATTTTTTATTAATCAATTCGTAAATACCTAAGTTTTTTCTTACATTAGCTATGTTAGATCTATACATTAACTATGATAGATGCCATATTCGCATTGGTATCACTCGAATGTTATTAACAGTTTTATATTTCGTTTGCAACATTTTTATTTACCTATAATATTAGGAACGAACAAGAAAATATTCTCGGTTTCTGTCATTTTTACGTCTTTGATTTATATTTGGAAAAAATAATGTCAATGAAAAATCTTTATCTGAAACAAAAACAAAATATTTGAAAAATATTCTGTAATGTTTATTTTATCTAATATCACTTATCATCGCAACACTCACAATTTCACTCGATAAGCGTACCTCACCGTCTTTAATAGCAGTTCTCCGCCGTTTAATCCTAATTTTTAGCAAATAACGTCAATGAATCGATAGAATCGAAGCATATCATTTCCTTCTTCGAGTTCGAGAATTATCGACTTTAGTGACGCACGTAAAATTTCTACGAGGCAGGATCGTCACATAAACTTTTAAACCGAGAAAATCGTTCAGATCTCTATAGAAAAGAAAATGTTTTCTCAATCAATGAAGTTTTCTAGAAAAATTGTAAATTTCATAAAAATAAATATGTGAGAAGTCATTACTTTATAGAAATGTTAATATAGTGTTCGTACGGTTAAAGAAGAAAATTCTTTCAATATTACACATAAATGTAATTTATGTTTCAATTATGACGCACAAAATTAAATTGGCAACAAAGAGAACCAAGAAATAAAATTAGAAGAAAAAGAGGAAAATAAGAGAAAGAAGAATATGATTTAAAAAAATATACATGATAGGTGATGATGATGCGATGTAATGAAACATTTGCTACGAGGCGCCACGATGGACGGTTACGGTCCTGAAACCAGACGACATTTTCGGAGGCCAAACGGCGTCTGATCGCTTGTGTTTCTCCGCGCAAATTGTAATTATCGTGTTTATTACATCGTGAAAACATTGTTAATCGTTGTGAGAGACACATACTCTTCATCTTTAAATGATCTTTCTCTTTTCTTAGTGCAATCGACATTTTCTTGTCGCTCATCAAAGAAGAGTGGAGAAAAAGAGAGAGACAGAGAAAGAAAGAAAGAGATGTAGAGAGAGAGAGAGAGAGAGAGAGAGAGAGAGAGAGAGAGAGAGAGAGAGAGTGAGAGAGAAAACTGAAAACGGCAAAAGACAAACGACGCTTTGCCGCCGAGTTTAACCGAACGTTACGAACATACACGATTTTAATATTTTGACTTACATGCGCGAGTGAAGTTTGATGCGCGATTTGTTAGACATACGATCAATGAGCATCGATCATTAAGCGAGTTTCCTCAGTGATTGGTATACATGATCGAGCTGTACAAACGAAGACATAACGAGGTAACTTCCATATCCTTACCTCTTTACGATCTCCCCTCTATATATATTCTCTCTCTCTCTCTCTCTCTCCTCCGTTTTCTCTTCTCTCTCTCTTCTCTTTCTTTCTCTCTCTCTCTCTCTCTCTCTGTCTTTCTCTCTCGCTCTCTCTTGTTCTCTATCTCTATAGACAGAATATTCTACTACGATCGCGCCGAGAAGAGTGTGGTACGAACGTGTAACGGACAATTGACACAGGTGAACATTGGTACGATCGATAAGTTGTCGTCGATGATTTCAAAGTGTCAGCGAGCGTGATCAGAGTTGCCTTGAAGGCACATCGAATCCCTCTTTGTGTGTCATATAAGGTGTCGAGCTAGAAATAAGGGAAGAGAAAAAGAGAGAGAAAGAGTGGGAGGGAGAGAGAGAGAGAGAGAGAGAGAGAGAGAGAGAGAGAGAGAGAGAGAGAGATGACGAGTGCGTGCTACGACACTGCTCCGTGCGAAGAAGAGAGAGAAAAAGATATCTAGACTGTGAGATAGAGGGAGTAAGGGAGAAAGCGGCTGGTTCGAGGCCGAGAGACGGAACGAAACAGAGTGATGCCGTCAACGGGTCACGCACGAGAACGGATCCGGTCTCCCGTCCTCGTACTCCGTCCACCCATGCTATGTACTCATTTTCACGAGTAGAAACCTTTTTGAGGAGAGGACTTGGTCACTGTGCGTCTGCATTCGAATAAGTCGTAGCCGGTTGACGCGTACGTGCCGCTGTCCTAACGACGGCCATCTTGGATTTACCAAGTGTCGCATCGAACGCCCGCGAATATCAATTTTACGTCGTCGTCGTATTTTCCAAGTGAACGGAAGGAGGTCGAGCGGTTCTCGTGAAAAAAGGAAAGTGGAGATAAAGAAAGGCATTGGAAAGAATCCACAGAAAAGGAGACTCATAAATACCATCTTGTCACGCGTCCAGTTTCGTACGTTAGACGCGAAATTAGTATGATGAATATTCGCTCGTTGAAAAAAAATGAACAGTTTAGTTTTGACACGATAAACGATGAAAAGAGAGTGAAAATCATTCGATCACATTGAAAGTGATAGAAAGATACGTTAGATATAAATGCAGTTTAGATTAATCTCGAAGATATGCCCTTAATGTGAACGACGAAAAAAGTGAAGTTTTGAAAGGAAGGGTCAAGTGTAAGGGAAAGTATACGAGTTGGAAACACGCTTGACGAATGGATGGTGCCATTTTTGTCGTTCCCGGTGCGCGTGCAGTACGCGCGTGAAAAACATTTGAGGCTCTCCTTTTTCTCCTTCCACTTTCGGTACGTCCAATTGTACCGTCGTCGACGAATCAGGGAACGAACTGTTCCGAAACCGCGCGTTCGTAAGTCGATCATGAAAGAACTACGTGTCTCGACGTTCATCGAATAAAACAGTCAATCTTATAACGTGAAAATGTTCATGCTCGTTTCATTGTCACTGTCACACTTTGAAAATATACAACGACAAAAATAATATATATGAAGAATCGTTTTAAACGATTATTGTGATCGATACTTTATTGAAATACTTTATTAGAGTCTTTATTGATGTTCCTCTTGCTATTTCTTTAACGCCTAACGCGTTCCGAAAGACATCGGCCGAAGAATGACAAGAAGGAGGCTATAAGCACGGCGGACACGGTCCTGTCAATCAACGTCAAGATGTCCCCAGGGCCGGACCATCGTCAGGAACCGGTTGCACCTGACAAAAGCAACACCGAAAACAGTCGAACAGAAATCGGCAACGATTCGGCTAACGAAAGTACTATACTTGGCATAACAGAGGCCTTGGTAGTTCAGAATATTAATCTCGAAACGACTGGCACGCGTATTGAAACGATCTCTGAGCCTACGAACAGTCAAGGTACAACACCTAACAGCGGCTCTGACAACAAACAGGTGAGCAGCGAATCTCTCTCTGCTCGTCGTCGTTATCGACGTATTATTCTTCGACTTTTGACATTTTTTATTATTCTTTTTGCTTTTTTTTTTATTCTTTTTTTTTGGTTTCTTTCTTTTTGTTAGGCGTATAAAGAACTCGCAATTGTGAGATTGTTATCATGATTATTTTGTATTATGGTGCAATATATACATGGTTTAAACCTCTTTCAGAAAGAAAGTTACAAAATACGACAGTAGTTTACCTTAATGCATCAATTTATGATCATCACGTTATCTACTGATAAATATTAAATCAATTACATAAATATATATATATATATATATATATATATATATATATATATAAAGAATTTAAATAATCGAAATATTTTGGTTTTGTATCTTCGACGACAGATATATTACAGATATATAAATTTGGTGACTGTTTTTATGATTCTCTTCATGCATTAATGAATATTATTTATTCGTATAAAATTAAAAGAATTTTTTTATAGATTCTACGAATTTATTTCATGAAAATATAGTTTTATTATATTCGATTAACCTTACAAAATGACAATGTTACAATCGCAATATGATGAAGTGTTCTCTGTCTGTATAGATTAAGTTGAAGTCTTATATGTTACAAAAACCATTCTTGATTCGAACATTTTTTTTTTCGTTGCTGTGTACATATTCAGATAATTTTAAACACGTCATGATATAAAATCAATTATCATGTTCAGAACCAATGGAGCATACGTGACGTAATGCAGTCGAAAGAGTCCACAAATCGGTAGTTGCCTTTTTTTTATTTCCTTTTTCTTTTAGTTTTTTGTTTTGTGTGTTTTTTTTCTTTTTCTGTTTTTTCTTTTTTTTCTTTTTTTGTTCCTAGCAATCAGGCGCTAGTTACTTTTTCGCTGATAATGCGCAATATATCTTTACTACATACATAGATTGGACATAAATAACAAAAGAGAAACATGGCATACACAAAAATATCGTGGTAAGGTTAATACTATGTGGCAATATGTTCGCTAACGAAAATTAATGTTTCGTACATATTATCAACTCGTGGCAACATTTTTTATTGATACGGTACTGAGTCTAAGCTACGTAAAGAGCTTTATAACAATTTGATTTCAAATTCACGTATTAATTTCATGCTTCGCTCGTTATCATAAATATAGAGAGCAAAGATATATCTGATACATATATACATATATATACATATATATACATATATATATGCCCATAATCGGACAATATTTTATTTTGTTGTATTTTATATTATTGTTATCAATAGATGAATTAACGAAATAATCTCTGAAAAATATAATTTCTAAATCACATACGATAAGAATTGTGAAGTAGACAATATTTGTCACGTCTTTTGATTCTATAATTGCTAGTAAGATTTGTGGAATATATTTTAAAAAGGGTAATTTATTTTCATTTATTTATTTTTTTTTTTTTTTCAGTTACTTGCGATGTATTTATGTACTTAGAATTTTATATGAGAAATAACGACTGTGAATATGTGAAAAGTATAAAGAGAAAGAGAGACGAAAAGAGTGCAATGCGGATATTAGGAGAATATTAAGCTAGTCACGGCCCTGAGACGGTTACGATTTCAGTGTAATGGCGGCGGCCATGCTGGGAAGTGCGCGCCGCGCCCGCTCGTTAAACGCTTAAATCGGCAGTATATTTGCGAACTATCATTCTAATTGTTTTTACTCAAAGACATATCATTGCCTTCGTTTGTGTGTGTGTTGTTTGTGACTTGGATTATCCTGAAAAATTTGTCCTTACAGTCTCATGACTGTCGTGAAAACCGTAACTGAATTTAGCAGAGGGGCGATTGCGGTCCGACCCAGGTGCCCTCTAAAAATATAAATTCCGTGCCGGCACTGCCCCGAGCAGATTTTCCTTCATTTGTAAGTCACACCGATATCTCGTGTCTCGATCGGGCTAATCGTGGAACGTCTATTGATCTCTGGACAAGCCCAAATCCATCCCCGTTCGTTGCGTGTCCTATTTTAATTTCTGTCCAATGGTAAATTCAGCTATTGGATATCCTTTCTTCTTTTCAAGGGCTACTCGACAACGATGCATCATTATTAACGGCGATCTTCTATCGTTCGGTGGAACTAACCGAAGAATTTCTTATTGCCATTCGTCTTCTTTCTATCTTTGCGAAATCTTGGCATTAAGGTACAGATTGAGTATAACGAATTTTAATTGTTTTTTTTTCTCCCAATAAGGAAAAGACAAGACATCGTTGTGCTTATTACCGTTTCTTAAAGTTTCTTAATTAATGATTTTTTTTCATGGCATACATTTAGCTATTAATGAAGGAACTAATTTACTTCATAAAGGGATCATTATTTTATTATTTATTATTTCTGTATTTGAATTTTTTATTACTGTAAGAACTATGGTTATAGATTTATCAACAACGATATGAGATGTATTCATTTACAAAAAGTGAACTTCACATAATGGATAATAATATCAATTTTTTCCTCGGTTAATCTATATTTATCTTTCAATATTTGAATATTTGAATTTAAGTAAAACTTGAATGTAGTATTAATTGTAATGATACGTCTAAAAAAAAATTGTGTTTCTTATGATAACAGATCAAATAATATATTTAATTCTATACAATGTAAATGATTTTGATTGGTTTAATCTGTATAAAATTTATTTTAGAAAAGTCATATACTAAAAACTTTCTATTCCATTTCTTATGCGATTATTGTGATAATATTATCTTTAATATTATATATCACATGATAAGAAAGTAAGGCTAATATCTTTCAATAATAATATTGTTGATGTAGTATAATTAATAGATATAATCTCTAAAAATATATATCTTATACATTTTTTATTACATAAAATTATTATATATTTTAAATATATTCCAGGATTCTCCCTATGGTTAATATACTAATGTGTCAGTTTTAATACAATAAGAATAATAACTATTTAAGCAATAATTGTTTTCATACGTCCTATCATTTGATGATACTTTTTTTTTCTGTTCATCCTTCTTATTTATATATTTATGAAATATAAAAAAATACTTTATATATATATATATATATATAAATGTAGTTAAAGGTAAAATCATATTAAATTCATTGTTTTAATTGACTTTAAATCAATTTCCATGTGTATTACGAAAATCTTTTCCAAATAAAGATGATTTTAAAGTTTTGGTTAACCAATTGACATACTTACCTTATTTGAAATGAAATTGCAAAGTACATTCTCCTTACCACATATGGATGCTTAGAACGTTCTATTCTACATTGTGCTATCACTAATTTAATTGTAGAATATATATTGTTATAGTATATAATTTTGTAGAAAAACTGAAATTATACATGTATGAGGAAATACAGTCATGCTAGTTAATTCTTATATCTTATGTAATGCAAGTTCTTACTTTGTAATGACACAACTCTTTCAAGTCTAACTATTCTTTGAATATATGTTGATCTTCTATTATTTTTGTTTAACTCTAAATATTGATATGATACTTGGTTGATATAGGTTTATAATAATAATAATAATAATATATATATATATATGTAAATATATATGTATTAATAGTATCATTTATTATTTTTATGTCTAGGAAGAACCAGCAACTCTCTCTACTTTGAATGAAGGTGAATTGCGTGCCCTACTAGATGAAGCCATAACTTATAAATGTCCTAAAGATCGAGAAGGAAAATCCAACCTATTCAAGGTATTAAAAATATTCAATATTAAACATCTTCTATCAGTGTATTTATTTATTTAAAAAACATTATTCATTTATGTAATGTAATGTAAAGTAAAACAATATCATTTCTACTTTGACCAAAAAAATTTATGAAAAGTAGGGCAGTGTTAGAAAAGTAAACTCATTGATTATAGGAACTTTTACAAGAAGCTGAAGCTGATGAGACCGAAGAAGGTCGTAGGGTAGTGACTAATTCACGCTGTCTCCCTGGATCTACTCGCAGAAGGCATAAACGAGATTCTGTATCAGAACGCCTCACACACGGAGGTTCTTTACAGAATTTGGCACAACCTATTGCATCAGAGTTTGATAGTAGTTTTGCTTATCTAACATCTGGTTCTAGCCACACTTACGGAAGTGGCAAGAAAAAGAATAAGAAATACACAGGTCCTAGTGTTTCCGCTAGAGAAAGAGAAGGTGGATCACTACCGTCTAATGTTAATGCATCCCACAGCCTTGCCTCTTTGGCTAACCTTGATCTCATATTTGACAACAAGGTGTGTATCAATAATCTTTGATAAAAGTAAATTTTTACTCGACATTTGTATTTTATATATGTAGATATATTTTTAATCATTATAAACTATATAACATAAACTAAAATCATCATCTTTGTCTTGTGGTTTTATGAAGAAGGGCTTTTCTGAAGAAAGAACAGCATATGATTGGACTAACAAGGAGAAGTCAAAATCTTTAGATAAATCATCGAGTGTTTCATCAAAAAAGGAAGAGAAAGAAAAAGATAAAAAAGATAGTAAAAGGGATAGTGTTAGTGGATTTTATGAGTCTGAAAGTGAATTACGTGAGAAGAAAAGTAGTAAAGGAAAATACGGGACAAATGAAATGCTTGAGTCAGATAATCCACCACCAGAGTATAAGTCAGATTACACAGTTATTGATTTAAGTTATGTTGAGGTAATGCAGACGATGTAGATAAATTCTTTAAATATATAAATAGAAGATATTTACTAAATGTATTTCAAAAATTAATAGAAATACGAAGTTCTAACAAAAAAAAAGTATTTAAAAATTAATTATAATATGTTCAAATTACTCTTATAGGTAGGTGCTATTAGCGAACGGAATGTTGGATCTACAATAAGTGGGGTACAGCAAAGACCTCACTCATTAGACACAGAAGATGAGGGAATTGAAATGAAAATTATTGAACCACGTAGACAATTTATAGCACGTGCTACTGTTGATATAGCTCAAACTCCTGTAGATACCACGATCAAATTTCCGATCTGTGAACATAACGGTAAACAGGATAAATCAAAAATATCAGTTAGTGCAGAGGTGACAGGTGCCCTTCCGTTTCAAACTTATAACAGTGCGAAATGTGTTATTGGTGGTTCAGGAAACAGTACTAACAATAGTCAAGGAAAAGGAATCTCAAGTTTATGTTCCATGATGCCAGCATCTTGGCAGATTCAAAATAATGCGATAGGTAAGATTTTTGTGTTAATTGTTCAAAAATAAGAGTGAAATGTCAATTGTAATGTTCTATAGAACTTCCAAGATGTACAACACAGTATGCCATAATGAAAGATTCGACTATTTCCGGGGAAAAAAAATCTCTTGATGAAAATGGTAATGCTGTACAAAGTTATAATGCAGAACGAAAGAAACGTGGAAAGAAACACACTCAGGAACCTAATGTTATTGTTTATAATGCCGAAAGCGTTGTAGGACATCGTAATGAGGATGATATTGATAGTTTACTTAACTTTATAGAAAGTAAAGAATCTAAAGGTAAAAAAAATAAAACTGGTAATCCTGTTAGAGTGAAATCTAGTTCTGGAACAAAACCAAGAACAAGAGAAAAGGATTCTAAAAGAGAACAATTATCGGCCAAGTTACAAAAATCGAATTCTTTGGAAGAAATATCAAAAACAAAACTTGAGGACCTCACTACAGAAAAAAGCATTAGTTCTAGCGGCACTAGCAGTATCTCCAGTCAACATAGTAAGTTTAAGTTTGTGTTATAATTTTTATCAGTGTTTTTGAATTTATATATTTAAATGTTTTTGTTAAAAAATATTAAAAGGTACAATAAATGTGGCATTACGTCGTGCAAAACAAAGAAGTACTGGTGATGCTGCGGTAGACTGTCGTGGTGATAGACGTTCTTGGGGAACGGAAGAGGGTCAGTCTATATATTGCAATGATACTGGAGACGATTATACTAGCCGTCGAAATTCAAATAAGAAAATTAATCCAGAACCAGAAACAGAACCTGACTTTCTAATAGTTACTAAGAAGAAGAAGACTAAAAAACAACGTAGAAGTTCCAGTGGTAGTAGAGCACAAAATCTATCAACAGCTGGGTCATATTTACAAAATACAAGAGGATTTTCTAACGAATATAGAGCACCACTTTCGCCGGAGCTCAGAAGAAAATCTGCAAGCAGTATGCCGCCAAGGTATAGTGCAATAAATATTTTATATTCTTGTATTATTAGTATATAAGCTGTATATCTTTTTACAGTGATAAATCGGATAGTAGCGACTTGGACTCAGTCCATTCATTACCTGTCACATCGAATACCTCGAAACATAATTTATCAAAAACAGCAACCTCTTCCGGAGGAACACCACAAGCAAGTTACGCGGATATAGCTCGAATGGCCACAATGAATATGTCACATAATTCAGTTTTAAATATGCCAGTAATGGTTCCAAGCATGTTAAACACGGCATCTTGGCCAAGAGTTCCACCTAAAACTCCCTCGGAACCGGACAAATTACCTCAAGATTATTATCCAAGTTTGGATGAGTTACAACACTCTGATAGGAAGCCAAAACAGCATGGTTTTGCACATTCAAATCATATGCACAATGTTGGTCTTACTTTTGAAAAACCACCATCGCCAACTTTATCAAAGATTAAGAATTCATCAGATCAAAAGAAGGCAGAAGCTCAGGAGGAGGCAATTAACAAAAATATGCAAGTTTTCAAGTATGTCCAGGATATAGAAAAAATGCAGCGAAGTTTAACGCAACAAGAATCAAAACATATGAACTTACTTAATTGCAATCCACATTCAAATGAGACACCAAATGTAATTCAACCTAAATTAAATAATACAGCAGGTTGTAATCCATTTGACTCAGAAAACAACAATCCTAATTATACTAATAATAATAAGGATGTTGTTACGAATGTAAAAGTAAATAATCCTCGAACTAGGAGAAGTTACTCGCAAAGTAATCAAAATATTCAAAATCAACAAGAAGAATTACACTACAGGAAAACTGGATATCAAGATGAAAATGTTAAGAAAATACATAATGCAGATGGTCCCGTTGTATATTGTGAAACCAAAGTTAACATAATAGGGTCGATAGATGATAATGAGGCACAAAAACTTAAAGGATCGAATAATCCAAAGTCGGCACATGAAACACAAAATGCCGATGTAGACTCTGTTAAAACACATATGAAAATGGATAAAATGATAAAAACTGTGAAAGAGCAATCTGGAAAATCTGGAATCGTGATATCTTACAATACAACTAAGCAAGATAATCAAGATGATAATGAAAATAAAAAAACAAAATCATTAATGTCTACTGCAACAGAAAATGAACAATCACAAAAGTCCATAGAAACACAAGGATCTACAAAGAAGAATAATACTTCTAGACCTGCAGTTATCTTGTTAGACGAGACATCAGATTTTATGAAAGGTAGTGATTTACCGACAGAGTTAACCTTTGGATTTGAGATCAATGAGCAACTTTTACTTTCCGAGGAATCTGTGGAAACTCCACCTGCTAATCCTACATTTCCTTCCTTGGTTCAACCACTTCTTAATAAACCACCTCCGAATTTTGACAGGCCTCCTGCTATCTACGATAAACATGTGAGATACGATAAATTTCCTCCAAATTTTCATATGCAATCGCCTAACGCTCACGTGGCCCAACAACCTGTACATTCTGTTATGGTTCCATCTTTAACATATATTGGATATCCAACAAGGTTTCCACCACCAATGTTTTCACCACCTCCACCACCTCCACCACCTGGTATCATAGAGAAATACAATCATCAACCAAAGGAAGATTTTTCGATGCTATATGTAGCACCTGAAGAAGATGTGAATATACAGAATTATAATCACGACAAAATTGTCTCATTTGTTGGATTAGGTAAGTAAAAACATGGATTTTATTTTGTACTTCATTTTATATCTACATCATGATTTTATAATGTATTCAAATGTGCTTTGTCTTTGATTTATTTTTCATGATCGTAGCGTGGGATGCTGTTATGAGAGAGACAGCAGAAACAGGCAGAATACAATATTATAGTGGACAGTGAAATGGACTCAATTCTATAAATAAAAATATACTATACAGTTTGATATGAGTGAACTATTATCTACGTATTATTAAATTCGGAAAAGCTATTTAACTTAAATACCAGAAAACATATTTGAAAAGGTTGATGTAATGGATAGAAATATTTCTAAAATCTGATCAGGATTTTGGTAATCCAATCAACTGTTGTCTGAAACTGGATTTCATTATTAATGTTATACCAGGAAAGCCGAATGGCGCAGCGTGCCTCAAGAGATAATAATGTAAATAGGTCAGTTACCAAAAAAAAATAAAAAAAAAAAAAGAAAAAAAAAAGAAAAAAAAAAGAAAAAAAATGGAGACTGCAAAGGATACATTTTTCATCTGTGTAAATAAATTATGCTTACACAAACTTTTGCAAAAACATAGCAACATATGAATCATAATATTCATACATAATGCCATCTTTGACTGGAAGTAATGAATTAATATAACAAGAAGTGTATGTTGCTCCTCTCTCATGAAAAGAAGATAATTCTTGCATTATTTAAGCCATATACATATATATATATATATACTATGGTCGTGCATATGATCTAGAGAAGTATCCTTGGGGCACCACCTAATAAACATATGGCTTCAAGAATTGCATAAGAATATGTTAATGGATTTAAGACGATTCAAAATTATATTGCAATCAAGCAGGTTTAAGATGCTTTTACAGCAAAAACTGTTTAATGCTGATGCCTTTAAAAATTACCGATTAGTGCATCATATATAAAAACTATGATTAATTTATAAATAATGTGTTGCATTAACTGTCTAACCAAGATACTCCATTGAACTATTATCAAGTATCTATCAATGTCTTGATATCTTACAAGCTGGAATGACCTATTTGTACATGGATGTGGGATAATTGAAGTGATTAGTGGATTTTCATCAAAGCACTAGGAATAAAAAATGAAAATAGTGAAAAGCTAGAAGCATATACTTTATTTGAGACACCATCATGGAAAGTAAAGAAAATTATAAACTGTGTAAAGTGTATTAGGAAAAGTAAACATAAGTGCGACATTAAAACATATGTGTAACATATTAAAACAGTGTGATTGACTTGATATGGAGTTATATATACTCCGTGAAGTGGTTACTTCTTCCAGCTGTGGCACATGATAATTTAAGAAAATATCATATAAATCGGTTTTCGAAAATGTTGCACTCCAAATTGAACTGATCCTATGCAGTGATATTTTGAGAGTGCGAATGTGTCGAAACTCACTAAATTTTTACACACAGACTCGCTTATGTAACAAATAATTAATCATTAATTATCGGTAATGATAATTGTAATATTTGCTTGTGATCATAAAAATTGAGGGTGTGAATGCATGTAGTTTACCTAGGTAATCTTTTATTTTATTGTATTTAGATTTCATTAGTGGGATTGCTGTACACAATTGTGTGATAATTATATATGAAAAATAATTGACTTAAGCACTTTATAGAAATTGTGCAGTATATTCCAAAATTTGAGTGTGTTTCTAATTAAGATTATAATTATATATATATATAAGTCTGAAATGTTAAGCATTAAATTTAGAATGTCATATTTTGTAGTTTTTCTCAGATATTAACTTCTTTTATGTCAAAATAGTAATCATTTGAAAGAGTAAGAGATGTGTTCCTAAAAAGATCCAAATATTAAAAAAAAAATTATCATTTATATATATTCTTGTATATTATATATGAGCATGATATATAATTTTTTCATTAAAAAAAAATGATGCTTTATTTTAATTTTTCTCCGATTTCATATATATATAAAAATAATATTTTTTACTTAATATCAAATTTGTTTATTTTTTTTTTTTTTTGTTACATATTCTTCATATAAGTCCACGTGATTAAGCTGCGTATGATAAATGCATTTATATAAAATGATAATACGTAGCTTGTGGTTAGGTGTGGATTTATAGTTCTCTTGCTCAAGCTCCGAGTTACTATTATTCTTTTTTTTTTCCTTTTTTTTTTTATGACAATAGTACTTGTACTGCAATGGTTGGTCATTTGTGATCATAAATATTTGCCATAATGTAAAATAATTTAAAATTAGTGATCCTTTATAATCAGTTTCATATAATCTAAATAATAACAATTTATATAGTAGTTTATTTGTGACAGCAATCTCTCTAAATGAATATAAAATTTATGGATGATTGTGAGGATAATATTATAAATGGTAATAACTAAATAACGTATTACCAATGATAAGTTTCATATGGAAGCATGATGAAAATCATCTATTTAGTATTAATGAGATTCGATCACTATTAAGATATAAGATTAATAACTTTTGTTATTGTTTTTTTCGTAATATCGAAATTATGTATGAGAGTGAAAAGAAAAAAAAAAATGAACTTTGTTGATATTCTTTTTTAGTTTGTTCGATAATATAGCCCAGCTGGGGGTGCAGCTTTGAACTAGCAAAGAGAGTTTAAGTATTTAGTATGAGAAATATAAATGCATATTGGATAATTAGCACAAAGAAAATATAATCTTCTCTAACAGCAAAATTATAATTGTACATGTATATTCAAAAAATCGCAAATACAGGATTTTTAATTTAGACAATATTGCAGCAATTAATCTTATTGTATAACACGTTTTGTGTAGATATCGCACAAAATCATTTTGACCAATATATATATATATTTCATTTTGTTTAAAAATGAAAAAATACAAAGACAGTATTTTCGCGTTTGATATTACATTGATTTTTACTTGGACTTGTACGTATCACATTTATTTGTTTCACAAAATGCTTTTAAAATTCTACACATATATATATATATATTCTATTATATTAATTCTAAATTCATAACATTTATTAATATTTTTAATACTTATTATTAATAATTTTAATCGATCAATTTATCATTTTAAATCCCCAAGACTTCAAGGAGTTAAGTAAATTTAATATATTACGTTTAGAGAGGATAATATTGTCTTTGACAAACTTTAATCCAATATGCATAAAACTGTTCAAGTCAGGTGCTCCATCGCCTTAAAATAAAGTAAAGTAAAATAATAGATAACAATATCAGCTCGTGCCATTGACCGGTTCAAATGGCTAAAAATAACAAGATTCACACAGAGTAGTTACATTAAGGAAAACAAGCAGATGTACTTCAAGAAAAAAATAGGACCATAAAATATGTAAATAATTTAGAGTGGGGAGGCAGCTATGCTAAACTACACATTACATCCAGAATACACATATTTTAATAATTTCGTTAAATGTGCGAAAAAGGCAGAAATAAAAGAAGTCGCCATGTAGGCAGAAAAAAAATATATATATATATATACACACATATATATATCTTTGTTTCCGAATCTACAACTAATGATCGTTGTTAAGAGATATTGACTAATTATTAAAGATCTATGTAAACACAAAAAGCAGCGAACTATTTCTCTTTATTGTCACTATTCTTTAACAGTGTAGGCAAAAGTACAAATGCTTTATTTTCTTATACGTTTAGGCTACTCGCATTTATTCAGAAATATGTGGCCTACGGATTATTGTTTATGCCATTGATCTTTTAAAAGTAAACGATTTTCTTTGTTTTTTTTTTAAGCAATTTGTCACACATACACAAAATCAATCATTTTGCACCTGGAATCAAAGTTCTCGCGTTATTATTTTAACTAATTATTACAGTGTGTTAAAGGAACTTTCGTCGTTTTATACACATCACAATTGTGCAAAATTTATTGTCGAAGGTATTATTTTGAAACTTCATAAATATTATCCATCTTTAAAATTCTTCCCATCTTTTATTATTATTATTATTATTATTATTATTATTATTATTATTATTATTATTATTATTATTTCTTTTTTTTTTCTTATTTTTTGATAACTTTGTATGTGCATATCGTACTTCATTAGACGTTCCTTCCAAGATATGCTTCGTCCGTAAGGATTGGATTTAAATTCGATTGTACGATGATATATGCGCGAATACATATATCGCAATCCTGTAAAAAGAATTAGTAAAAATCGAGAGAAGTTCGGTTACGATCGAGATGAAAGGTCCGACCCGCGATCTCATTGTTAGCCTTGTATCACTGTACAATTTGTTATTCGACATGATGAGCGATTTTCTGTATTGTATATATATATATACATTTAATAGCTATTATTATCATTATGAAAACTACTCGATTATTATAAATTAGATTGATATGAAATAGCGATGAACGATGAAGAATGAGAGAAATGACGAAAGAGAAAGAAAGAGAGAGCAAGTTAGCGCAGTGTGATTGTGCGAGAAAGAAAAAAGAAAGCAAGCAAATAATTTGTGCAAAAGAGCGCATTGGGGAAAAAGGCTGTGCTGCCCAGCTGAGAAAAAAAAATTATAAATATATATGCGAGAGAGAAAGAATGTTATTGCCAATAATTAGTATGTTGCCAAAGTTCCCTTTTTGTGGGTATAAAATGCGTTGTAAAGCAATATGTCCGAGATAAATCATTTTTCTTATTTTATCAGATGTAAGAATCTAGCAAATGCGAGGATACGACTGATTATTTCATTAATCAATTACACTGATTAATTTGTCGAGAACATTAATTGCTTTATATTTATATTATATTATATTATCTTTCGTAAAGTATTTTGTTTTGATTTTTTTCGTTCGTTCGTTCATTCGAAAGAAAGAAAGAAAAGTAGTATCTGTTCCCCATGATTAATTATTTTACCATTTTTATCGGCCTGTTTTCCTCGCGTTTAGGATTAAAAAAAAAAAAAAGAAAAAATCTTGGAATTTTGCTTGACACACGCTATACACGTATGCAGGTGGTGATGCGTGTCCGGATGATGATGATAATGATGATGATGATGATGATGATGATGATGATGATGATGATGATGATGATGATGATGATTATGATGATGATTATGATTATGATGATGATTATGATGATGATTCGTCGTCTTAAGACGCGAACATATATATATGTATATATGTATATGTTTCTTATATGTATATGTATATATGCGTATATATATGCATGTATATGTAGATACTTTATTATTCTCTATAGAAAGCAGAATATATGTAGTGTGCTATTGTCGAAAGAAAAGAAATGAAAAAAAAAAAAAAAAAAAAATTAAGATCGCATATACGATCGCAAAAGAAAAAAAGATAATATTCATTTATAATACATATTCTCCGGACATGCGCGAGGACACCGATAAAAAACACCGCTTACTATTTTGTTACTAATATTAAAATAAAAAAATAAAAAAATAATAAAAAAACAATTCAAATTTATGCAAAACTGTCATGGACCATGGATGTAAAGAGTGTCATTGCCATGAAATACATATGTAAAAAGTTGAGAAAAAAAAGTTAAAAAGTAAACGTAATATGAGAGAGAGGGAGAGCGAGAGAGAGAGAGAAAGAGAGAGAGAGAGCGTTGCGCAAGTGTGTGTCTTTCGTGCGCGAGAAAGACCGATAGCAAACAAATAAATAAATAAATAAATAAATATACAAAAAAAAAATAAATAAATAAAAGAAAAATGAAAGAAGAAAAGAGGAAGAATGTGAAGTGAGTGAGAAGAGTGTGTGTGTTTAACTCAACGTTCAATGCTTCTTCTACGAACAGGAAAGTCCTCCTCGGATGTGTATACCGAAGCATGTGTATATATATATATATATATATATATATATATATATATATATATATATATAGCGTCGCCATTTGGCCTTTTATGCTGTTCTATCTGCGATTTCATATAAGCTTTGCGTACGGTACTGTGATAAATACATCGTTGTTGTTTCGTTTCCTTTTCGTTGCGTGCATACGTGCGTGCGTGGGTGCGTGCGTGCGTGCGTGCGTACGAACTTACATTTAGTACGTATTCATATATTATTAATGCGAAAAGATAAGATTATACAGTGAGTGTGAGTGTATGAGAAAGTGTGTGTGTGTGTTTGTTTGTGTGTGGGTGTGTGTGTGTGTGTGAGAGAGAGAGAGAGAGAGACGGAGGGAGAGGAAGAAACATACATCCATCATACATGCAAAAATGGAAAAAAAAAACTAAAATACGTGTTTATTATAACTATAATTGAAGTTGATTCTCTTGTATGGTAAAAAAAAAAAAACGAAAGAAAAGAAAAAAGAAGTCGTGCTCATATTCGACATTTAATTTATAATCTGTGTACGAAGAAACAGGAAACTATCACATAAAAATACAAATATACATAGATATATACATACATACACATATACACAAAACAGAAATATACGAAGGAAGGGAACTCAAGCATTTTCCATTTATAAAAGAAAAGTTTTAAGTTATGCGAGTAAGTGTTCTTGTAGAAAGGTCAAAACAGAGAATGCGTGTGATTTCACGGATACGTCAAAAATAATAATAATAATAATAATAATAATAATAATAATAATAATAATAATAATAATAATAATATAATATTAATAATAATATTAATAGAATAATATTAATAATTACACAATAATAAAAAAGAAAAAACAACAAAAAATACAATTCGCAAGCAAACGAAAAGAATAAAGAAAATGCCACACGACATTTACTCTCATCTCCTGCCATATATATATATATATATATATATATATATATTATACACATACACATGTACATGTACAGTCTTTTCGCCACTATGCTCCATTTCATTTAATCTAAATTTACATTCGTCTATCTGACAGTTCTTAGTAGATTAGATATATACATAAAAAATGAGAAAGTACTAAAGAATTGATGATTTCGTTTCTTAGAATTCTTTTACATTATATTTTATAATTAATATTACGTTATACTAATTTCCAAAATTTTGTTACATATATTTTTTTTAATCATTTAACATCTCTTAAAATGGTGAGGAAATTTATAAAAAAGGATGTAGCTATATATATATATTTTTCTTTAGTAGTTTTTTCTATAAAATACTTTTTTCCATTTATATCTCGTATCGTATACTAAAAGTACTGAGAAATAATGGCTAAATGGTACAAATGGTGATGCAGAATCCTTGATAAATTTCATTTGTGTGACCAAATTTTATCTATTAAAAAAAAAGAGAAAAGAAAAAAAAACAAAGCGTATCTAAAATATTTTTCATTTCAAATTTATTACACTTCTTACATTTTTCAGTCATATATTAGTAACGGCTCATTTTTGTTTAAAAATTTGTCAATTAATGAGTCTATAACGGTCATTTTTTTTTTTTTATCATTAAGACCACGCAAATATATATGTTATCATTAGTTAACACATTGTTGAATCCGATCACGAATATAATCGTTTTTACACATGCATACAACTTATATAATTATTGAAGTATGAAATTGTGTAAGTTTTATTATAGTATTATGTCGAATAGTGTTTGCTTAATTTTGATAATATTACCAATTTTCCTGAATTTTTAATATTTTAATAAAGATTTGAATTTAATTATGAATATAGCCGGTGAAATTACTTTTTGCATATAATAGCTGATCAACAATGTGTTAAGATTAACTATAAATTAATCGAGACTGGATTATTTATCATAATTAGTTAGTTAGTTAAAAAATAAAAAAAAAGCTTTGGATCATTATACTTCGTTTCTATAAAATCGTATTTTTATTAAAATCTTGAAAAATAATTTATATATATATATATATATATATATATATATATATATATATAATATATATGTAATTAATAAATATATACATATATAATATATATGTAATTAATAAATATATAATTAATATATATATATAATTAATATATATATATATATATATATATATATATATATATATATATATATATATATATATATATATCTTTAAATATATTTTAGTAAGGCTTTTTATTCGTAATGGTTTCAAAATTATTTCGATTATTGAAAGCAAGATAATATTTTGAGTCGTCATGAAGGACGATTCCCAGTTAAAAGTGATCTACGAGTACGTAACAACGGCGCATACGAATTTCTGGAAACAAATTGTCGAATTTTTTTCTCTATTCAGTATATTTTTATTTATATCAATTTTGACTATATATTTTTAATCTATATTGTTTTTAACGTACTAAGGAGATAGGCGTGAAAAAATAAAAAAGAAAAAAATGGAGGAAGAAAGTGAGTATCAGGCTAGGTATAATCTTATTTTTCGCAATATTTATCTTTATCCTTTTAATAAGTAAAATTGATGATTTCTAATGTTTACGAAAGAAACGCATAACATATTTTTTCTTTTGATTTTTTAGAAGTAAGCATAAATAATAATTCTAACTGTACAGTCCTTTCCTCACCGAATATATTTAACAAAGTATATGAATCATTGAACAAGAAATATGAAACTTCTCAGACACAGTTAATATGCAATAATCAAAAACGAAAGAGGAGTAAGCCTTATTTTAGCGACAATTTAGATAGCACTAAATACTTGTGGGAAGATATCAGGAGAAAAAATATCAAATGTAATACGGAGGAAAGAAGTACTGATCTTACAGATTCCAATTGTATAAAAGATACAAATACAACGGACTTAATTGGAAATAAAAACGTTCCATTACGAGTTTTAATAAAACAGATGTTGGACGAAGCTTTTGGAAAACCTAGCGCGACCAACGTTAATGAAGATCGAGTAGATTTGCAAAATACAAATGATAATAAAATCAATTCTGAACAGTCGTTGTTAACGTTAGAAAGAGAAGATAATATAGAATCGAAAAACGAAACAAATAATTCTTCGTCCTCTAACGAAACTTGCATGGATCGTGTAAAATGTGTGGATAATAAATTAATCTCTATAGAGGAAGAAGCAGTGAATTTTTCGTCTGATTATAATGTCACTGAATACACGGGAATGTATTTAAGTAGAATATTGAAATTTTCAGGGAAATCCACTGAACGAATAAAAAATAATGATATTGTATTGCTGCAACATGATAAGAATAATTCTACAGATAACGCTAAAGTTAATAAAGATTTTTTATGCTCTTCGGTTTTACCTGATATAGACGAAAATGAGGAAAAAGAATGCGATGATTCTTTGCACTGTATGAATTTAATGAAAACTAAGTTACCAGTAAATCAAGAAATTAATATTGAAAATAAATTCGCGATGCTAGAAAGTATAATCAATTCTACAAGTAATTTGAATTTCGATAGTAGCGAGGAAAAAACTACGGATTTTTTTAATATTTCGAATAAAGAAAACAACGTAAAAAAGAAAGAAACGTTTTATAAAGGATTAGTAAGTTGTACATTATTGTTCACGTCTTTTCATATTTTCATTAAGTATATATATATATATATATTTGACGTTTATATAATAAATTATTTCATTTGACAGAACTTATTACAAAGGGAGGATACTAAGGAAATCTTTTTAAGCAATGATAATTCTATTGGTATGTATATTTATTATGATAACTTATTTAAAAAGATTTTAAAAATCGATATATAATTAGATTTGAAAAATAAATAAAAATAATAAAACTTCATAGATGTTGATCAATCTACGAAGAATAAATCTAAATTCACCAGTAAAATAACTATTAACTTGCAAAAATCTTGCAAGAAACAACGTCAATCTATCACAGTATTTCGAATAAAATTACACAATAAACGTACTCCTAAATTATCTATGAAGACGAATAATAAATCGATTAGAACTGTTACTCCTCGTAATAATGTAGTATTAGCAAAAGAACAAATTAAATATGCAAATATTTCTTCTACGAGCGTAACTAGCACACAGAAAACAACGAAAGTTCCGAAAGGTCCGAAAATTCAACAAAATCGAGGTAATCATTTTATTAATAATTCGACCTCACTTTCAAGTAAATGTATTTTTTGTAAATTTTTTGTCAAACTCTTCAAAAAAGTATTTTTGTTTTCGTCAGCAAAGGTATTTAAATCGCGTGAAATTAATAAAAATAAACAGATGTTGATACCACAATTAACATTCACACCTGCCAGTCCTGAGAATAGAGATTAGTCATGGATCAATCTTTGGTAGGAAATACTTTTTCATCGTATTTTATATTACCAAGAAATAGCTTGTAAATATTTATAAATTATATATATACATTTCTTTTTTTCTCTTTTAAATAATTTTTTACAAAAAAAAAAATATCTTAAAACATGTTCATGCAGATGGTCCTATTTTGAATAGATAGAATTGATTTTAATTTAAGTAAGAAATTTGCAATTTAGTTGCAAGTTAAATTATATCATTGTTTTTATCACAAAAAAGACATAATTATCAAAATAATTGAAATATTCAGAAGATATTATAAATTAATGTTACTATGATAAATCAAAAAGTAAATTTGTTATATATCCATTACTTATAACTTGAATAAAGTTTATTATTCTATATTCACGTATATATGTAAATTTTAATAAACATTTTACAATTTTCATACGATTTTTATATATTGTTTTTGGTAAAGTTGTTATACTAATGGAAGACAGAACCTTCAGATTATTATTCATATTTTTATCAATAATATGTTATATACATATAAATAAATATGTTTGTGAAAGTGAATTATATTATAAGCATTTTCTAATTTTAGATAAGTTTACTAATTCTGTAATTGTTATGAATTCAATATTATGAGAAAAATAGTATTTACGTAATTAAAAATGACTTAAATGTTAGTTTTATCAAACAATTTATATTTATAATATGTTACAATGAAACTATGCTTCTTGTTCCATTGATTTTTGTTGGTGTAAATTATATCTACGTTGTAGTTCTTCCTCCATTGCTTCTAGCTGTTCTCTGCTTTGTTCTTGAGTCATTTGTTCCATTAATTCGTGATTGTAAGTAGAATGTAACATCAAAGCCAATACTCCAGCTCTAGTAGCCATATTTGATCTAATTTGTCTTTCTTGTTCAACAAGTTCATCAATTTTTAACCATTGTCTTACTCTTTCCATATCTATTTCTGCACGACGTAATTTTTCCCAGACATAATGTTTAACACAACTCTTTTTTGGTGCACGGCAGAATTCACCAGTTGCATCAAATACATTAGTAACCAATGGACATCCGCAAACTTCGGTCTCACTAATTTTTGGATCTTTACAATGTTCGGGACAAAGTACGCGTAATCTTTTACAATAAGTTCTATTTACAGGATTATAAAAATCACAAAACATTACTTGTCCTTCGATACGTGTTTTAAAAATGGAACCAAATGATGCTTGTGATTCATACTATAAATTAAACAATATTAGTAAAACATCATAACATATACAATAGTAATATTTTAGAACATATTTATTTATATTACATAAAAATTACCTTATTAAAACATTTTTCCATATGTTTAATAGCTGTCCTCGAATGTATCTCATGTCCACAAGTGATACAATACATGCTCATTTCAGTATCATCATTATCATCAACCTCTGTTTGTGGATCTATAGATGCATGTTTAGCACGTTCTATTATTCTGTCTAATTCTGCATGTCTTTTATCTAATTCTTGAAGTATTCTTCTAACATCATGTTGTTGTTTTCTAACTGATTCTAAAGCACGTCTGTTATTCTGTTCAGCAATACAAGGTGTTAATGACCATTCTTGTATACGTTGCGGTAATACTTGATAAATTCTGTTTGTAGCAAGTTTTAATCCACATTCATCTGAACAATATTTACTACCTGGACGTGATTGTTTTGTACAAGCAGGACCATAGCAATGTCGCGGTGCTTCTAAATAATCGATTCTTTCATTACTTGAATCTCTTCTACGCTTTTTATTGAACTTTGAACCTTTGGTGAAACTTTTTGATGGTTTCAATGGATCGCCCAGTACTCTGCAAGTTCTTTGTATACATCTAAGTTTTAATCGTACAGAAGGACCAAATTTTTTTAAATGTCTACAAGCATCACATTTTCCACAATTTTCTGTACGAAGACAACCTGTACACTCTCCACATCGTTTAGATGATTTTTTAACTAATGTTGGATCCCAAGGTGCATCATATTCATATCTATGAGCACGTTCCTTTTCTTTATATTTTTTATGTTTTCTATCTTCTTGATCGGTCTTACGTGGTTTGTATCGTGTAATTAATGTTGGATCTTCCTCCTTACAACGCTATAAAAATATATTTTAGTTATAAAAAGAATCATAAATAATATACTTAAAGTTCATCAAGACTTACAATGCAGAAAAACTGTTTAATATGTTTAGCATCTTTTTCAGTTATATTTATACAATCACCATGATACCATTCTTCACATGCATCACAACCACTGCAACGAATTACAGGAATAATAGTTATAAAAATTATACAAAATTTGATAAACATTCTACAATTTTATAATAACTTACATCATAAAACGGGAGCTATCAGAACTTCTACATATACAATATGCTTGTCCATCTTGCTTTAATAAAGTAGCTATTTTACTTTTTCTTTCTGGCAGCATAAACTGTTTTGCAATTTCTTCTTTCTGTTGGATTAACGTGATTGCAATAATATATAAATTAACATATTTTAATTATAATAATTACAATTTTTTATATACTTACAGATAAACTATTTTGTCTCTTTTCCCCCATGATTAGTTATTATGTACAATACAAATGTAAATGAATAAAGAAAATTTTCAGAAAATCCTTAATATTTACTCTAACACGATATTTTTAACAAAATTGTAGAAATATATTATTCTTAATGATTTTATAATTAAAATCTCGTACCGATATAAAAAAAGACTTGTTAAGACTTATATTTTCTTTTGATTTATTATGGTTTATAGGCTTTGGCTCGAATTGTATGTAACATCAGTGACTAATGCGGAATAAATAGGAACTAAAAGGAACTAGAAGGAACACCGTCCTTTCTTTCGATTAATCGTATCGATATATATGTATATAAGCAGATCTTTTATGAAATTAAATAATCATATTATTGTTCGTTATAAAGAAAATATTAAAAAATAATATAAATGTATAAAAATAATGACAAATTGGAGTGATATTATTTAACTAAATCTTTTATAGACGTCATAATATTATTTTGTTTTACTACGCATAATCGAGTACTGTGCTTATACAGCAGTTTTATGTGATTTGATAGTTTCTCTTCGTTTCTTTAACTATAATTCCGAAGAGTGAGTTGTCGAAGTTTATGTGATAACTATAAAAGCAAATAAAATATGTCCTTAATGAAAATATTATTTTACTACACTTTTGGGCCACGTCTTTTTAAAATTTACGAAATTACGACAACTGGACGACTTATTGATGTAATTATAATATATTATTTGATTATATTTATTTGTACATTTTTGGAGGTTATGATCATTTTAATTTGCAGAAATCATACGAACCAAAAGTATTAGAACGATGGAGTGATTGGGTAATAATATCGGTGAGACTTTAATAAAGAATTTTATGATAATAATTCTTGGCAAATTGTATATTCATTCGTATTAAGTTATTCAAATATCATAAAAATTCAATCTATCTATGTTGTTGTTATTAATTTACATTACATTTTTTATAATATTATGCCTTCAGTTATATATAAATACTAACTGTAATAAATTTAAAAAGTAATGTTTTTAACATTAGAATTAATTTATATTTTATATAAACTATTACTATATTTTTTATTATTCAGTTGCTATGAAATTTGTAGTTAAGTATAAGTATTTTATTACAAAAATATATATAATGATATTTTCTTGTTTAAAATATATTATACATGATCTTTATACATTAAATACTGATATAAATTTATAACTTGATTTTTCAGTTTACTGCAGTATGGTCTATAAGTCATTATGCCTTTACATCTGCTGCTGTATTTATGTATCGGAATAGCTATTCTGTAATGGATATAATATATAATTTAAGCAAAGTTGCAGCCAGTGCAGGTATAATTTTAATTGCTTCGCTAGCAGCACGTGGTTACTCCAGAGCTAATAATGCAATCTATTCCAAATTCTTAAAAACATTAAGAAATTGTAATACAAATTATAATGTAACAACAAAACAAGAGTTAAGCAAATATGACTTTGAATTTCATCTTTGGCCTGTAGAATTTGTAGTTACTACCTTACAAGGGTAATGTATTTTAAAAAGCAAAGTGTATATCTATTAAAAAGTGATTCTAACAATAATGATTTTAATGTCATATGTATTATGAAATTTTTTTTTAGAGAAAAGAAGAGAAAAAAGTTAAGACTAGAAGAAATAAAATCCAATAATGGAATAAAGGTAGCCTTGTCTTGCATTATAGGATGCACTTTCGCTGTCAAATTAATTTATCCTGGCAGTGTCTCTATTATTAATTGGGCATTACGTAAGTTAAAACTTTTTATATTGAATCCTTGTTTTTTAAATAATTAGATGTTCTTATTATAGATCCGATGTTATTGAAGGGTAGAGTAGATTTAATAAAACAGGGAGGAGAAAGATTTAAATTGGTAACTTGTGATCGAAATGAAATTGATACAATGTTTGTTGATCAGAGGAAAAAGTAATATAAATCTGTTTTCTCTGTAGATACAAAAGTAGAGATAAAGCTATGGTGATACCATAAATATTATTTTTTATAGAACCACTAATGGTGACATACTTGTCATCACTTGCGAAGGAAATTGTGGGTTTTATGAAACTGGTATTATATCAACCCCATTGAACAAAGGTTATTCAGTCTTAGGGTGGAATCATCCAGGTTTTGGTAGTAGTACTGTAAGTTGTCTGCTTGCAAATGAGTGAGCTAGATGAGTATTATAATAAACACACTCCGTTGAGAAGAATTGCTATTACTCATATGTTATTTTGTTATTATTAATGTAAAATTTGTATATAATAGAATTTTTTAGCTCTTAACCTTTGTACAAGTAAAGATAAATATCTTAAAATTAGAATATATTTTATACATAGTTGTAGTAATGGCAAGACTTCTTCTTCGGCCAACCTATATTCATATATGACTAACAGTAAGACATCAAACTGACCACAAAGGGTGAACCATATCCAGTACAAGAGGAAAATGCTATTGATTGTATAATGCAATTTGCAAAACATCAATTAATGTTTCCTGAAAAAAAAATAATACTTTATGGATGGAGTATTGGTGGATATACAGCCACTTGGGCAGCTATGAATTATCCATCTATACAAAGCTTGGTAATAATTATTATTATTATTTAATTAATATTAAACTTATTACAACAACCACTTTTATTGCAGATACTAGATGCTACATTCGATGATATACTTCCATTAGCCATTATGACAATGCCTTCATTGAAAGGAATAGTGCAAAATGTTATCAGATTACATTTTAATTTAAATATAGCAGAACAGTTAAATAGGTATGGTGTTATATATTTATTATATCATAATTTAATATTCATTTATAATATACATCACCTTTATGAATGTTAGTATTGTAAATGTAATAATTAATATATAAATCAAGGTATGATGGGACAGTATTGTTAATAAGAAGAACAAATGATGAAATTGTCTGTAGTCCTCCTAACATTTTATCGGGAAATCGTGGCAACATGTTGCTTACAAAACTATTATTAAGACGTTATCCATATCTCTTCTCAGAAGATTCTGATTCATTAGGTGTTTTAAATAAGTTTCTTTCTGCGAATATTGATACAAGAAGTAAGTAAAATATAAATAATAACAGAAGATACAATTAATTTCTCAAACTATATAGTTATATAAAAATAATATTTCTTTTTTTTCCAGGATTGATAGTAGAGGCACTTGAAATTGATGAAAGACATTGTTTGGAATTAATAACAATTAAAAATCCAGAAAATGATGAGCAAATATCTTACCCTTGTAATCTTGGTCAGGATTGCGATATAAAAACCAAGCAACAACTCACTATCTTTTTGGTAGCAAATGAATTTATATATATATATATATATATATAAAATGAATATATATGAAAAATCAAAAATAGATCAAAACAAAATATTTGATATATGGATATTCTAATGTTTACATTTTATAGGCAACTATGTATATGAAAGATCAACCATCATCACATTGCACTCCCTTATCTGTAGAGCTTTTTCAACCTGGATGGGATCCGGCGTCAGCAATTTCTATGAAATAAACTCTATAACTTTATACTTACGCCATAAGAAATTAAAAGTATAATTCTTATCTGATATTATACAAAACTTTAAAAAGATATAACTTCTTTAATCTTAATATCGAAAAATAACTACTATTTATTACTCAAGAATTTTAATTTTTTTTTTTTTCATGAGACTTCACCATCCCTGATTTTGTAATGGTTTATAACAACGATGAGTAAAGGTGTGATTCTTGATAGATTTTGATGAATACGGTCTTCTTTTAAAAATGATAATTTAATTAAGGCCACAAAGCCATCTTGTAAATTGTTCTTAAAGATAAGTTTCATATTAAGTTTCATTTACTTACACAATCCTTAATGTCCAAACAATAAAATAAACTAATATTTAAACAATAGTATTTAAAATAATATTTAAAATACATTCGTTTAAATATTAGAAAGACGGTAACGAGCGAGGAACTTGAAATAATTTTAATTTAAAATTTTAATATTTAAAAATTTCTACGTCAGGGTAATTGGCCTTGTGCCATATAAACATATACGGACTTTAAAAGTTTATATATTATTTTATATATCGAAAGTATTAATTTCTAATAATTTCGATATATAAATAATGTATACGGAGTACAATAAAGTAATATTTAAACAATAGCACATTCCTTTAATCATTAAAAAAAAAAACAAAAACGCTTCAGAAACTTAAAACAATCATAATTTAAAATTCATATGCTTTAAAATTTTATCTCGGGTTTGTTGATCTTGTGCTATATAAATATAAACGGTCCTTCGATTAACTTTGATGTTTACCGAGATAGTGTTCATTTGCACTTCGACTAGTGCATATCGACTAGCTCTCTTTCAAAACACGAGAATTTATAAATTAATAATTTCGGTATTTTCTAAATTAAATAAACAAGCTTTAACATACACGGACTATAATAAAGCAATATTTAAACAATATTAGATTCCTTTAAACATTAAAAATAAAGAAACGCATGAAAAATTAAAAATAATTTTGATATAACATTCTAGTACTTCAAAATTTTAATCTCGGGTTTGTTGGCCTTCTGCAATATAAACATAAACGGTCCTTCGATTAACTTTGACAATTCGCGAGTTAGTCCTCCTTTGCATTCCGACCAATACACATTGGTTCTCTCTAGTTCTGATCGCGACAACTTATAAATTAATAATTTCGGTATTTTCTAAATTAATTAAACAAGCTTTAACATACACGGACTATAATAAAGCAATATTTAAACAATATTAGATTCCTTTAAACATTAAAAATAAAGAAACGCATGAAAAATTAAAAATAATTTTGATACAACATTCCAGTACTTCAAAATTTTAATCTCGGGTTTGTTGGCCTTCTGCAATATAAACATAAACGGTCCTTCGATTAACTTTGACGATTCGCGAGTTAGTCCTCCTTTGCATTCCGACCAATACACATTGGTTCTCTCTAGTTCTGATCGCGACAACTTATAAATTAATAATTTCGGTATTTTCTAAATTAATTAAACAAGCTTTAACATACACGGACTATAATAAAGCAATATTTAAATAATATTAGATTCCTTTAAACATTAAAAATAAAGAAACGCGTGAAAAATTAAAAATAATTTTGATATGACATTCCAGTACTTCAAAATTTTAATCTCGGGTTTGTTGGCCTTCTGCAATATAAACATAAACGATCCTCCGATTAACTTTGACGATTCGCGAGTTAGTCCTCCTTTGCATTCCGACCAATACACATCGGTTCTCTCTAGTTCTGATCGCGACAACTTATAAATTCATAATTTCGGTATTTTCTAAATTAATTAAACAAGCTTTAACATACACGGACTATAATAAAGTAATATTTAAATAATATTAGATTCCTTTAAACATTAAAAATAAAGAAACGCGTGAAAAATTAAAAATAATTTTGATATGACATTCCAGTACTTCAAAATTTTAATCTCGGGTTTGTTGGCCTTCTGCAATATAAACATAAACGATCCTCCGATTAACTTTGACGATTCGCGAGTTAGTCCTCCTTTGCATTCCGACCAATGCACATCGGTTCTCTCTAGTTCTGATCGCGACAATTTATAAATTAATAATTTCGGAAATTTCTAAATTAATTAAACAATTTTTGACATACACGGAGTGTAATAAAGCAATGTTTAAACAATTGTAGATTCGTTATACATTATAAATAAAGAAAAGCGCAAGAATCTCAAAATAATTTTAATATAAAATACTAATACTTCGAAATTTTAATCTGGGCTGAAAAAATAATATCGCGTAGTAGAAGCAGTGTTTGTTCGTTCGGTTTTCGCGATTTCAACAACAAGTGTATTTGTATAAATGCATTTGTATTGTGTATGTGATTGTGTGCAGTTCAATCGTCAGATTCAGTGTTTGTTTGCAAACCGTTTTGCTTTTTTGACAGTTACATTGTCTGTATTTATAAAAGACAGTAGAGTTTCGCGAAGTAAATTCAGTGACCGTCCGTTGAAAAATATTTATCGCGTAATAGTGTGAGTGCATCATTGAAAAGGATTTTGATCAATTTCGATGACGACCTACCTAATTAACAATTTCGACTTAAACCGCGGACGAGTGTTTTGGAGCCAACGCAGAACTTCTTAAATGGTGAGTGAATTTTTAAGTCCCTCCAATCACTCAATCATGTCGAGGACGAAAGGTCCGAATTGACACAAGTGATTGGTTGTAATTAATTAGTAGAAGAGCATTGAGTGACCACGAGTAAATTTCTTCAGAGATTTACTCGTGAATGGTTTCTTATTTTTTCATTTATTTATTAGGTCAGGATAAGGTCTTCTTGCTCAAACGCGTTTATAATTATTGGAGATTTTGAATAATTTAATACATTTTTAAATATTTTACTTGCGCGAAAATAAGTAAAGAATCGATATTCATAAGTTCTAATAAAGAACGAGCAAGAAGACACTCGCGATGGATAGTCTCTGGATTAGAAACGAAATTGTGGATGATTTTATTGCAATAATTAAAATATTCGTTTGTAAGAAGGAACGTTCAAGGGTTTACTTTATATTTTTAAATAATTTTTAATTAAATATTTAATCAATTTAAATTGATACAAGAAAAGTCTCGATAGAGTTATTACTTTTGAAAAAGAAAAATCGAGTAGAATGATTACTAAAAAACAAAGAGACGTAGTCCGTAAGCCTAAATGATAAATTAATTAATTTTTAGCTCAGGATTTTCAGCAATTAATATACTATTATCTAATTTCTAATTTTTTTATAATTAATATCTAATTTCTCCCACGCTGCGAAAAAGTATCTTTCGAAAGGATAATAAGTTTTCAGATGCGTTAGGGTTGTATTAGGGTTTTCTTTCATATCTTAGAATTTGGAATCAAATTTTGTCGTTACAGTTTTAGAGTGATTAGGTTGAGGCACGAAGCAAAGAAGAGACTATATGCCGAAGACAACATGTGGCTCAAAAGGACAACTATTAGGCTATTGAGTTATTTTCAAAGGTTCACTAGGAACTTTCGAGAATGGCTCTTAGTTTTACCATATTAGTATTTTAATTTTACCATGTCACTCAAAATGCTCTTATGGTGATGGGTGTAGGGGTGTAGATTTAAAAAAACTGAGACGAAATAACATTCCCACATTGTCACGCGTACGCGAATAGGATTATTTCATGCATTTTATGAATTTTTAATGTTAAACTCAAGACATAAATTTTGCACATTTTCTCTTTTCTAACATTCAATTGAATTTATAATTCTAGTTTATTAAAATCAAATTTTACGTTAAAGTCGAATGATAAATTGTGTACATTTTGTCTTTTCTAAAGTTCTATTAAATTCATAATTTTATTCTAATAAAATCGAGTTCTATACTAGAATCATATATCCATGAAATGTACAAGTAATAAAATATTTCTTTCAGAGAAAATAATATCTTTTTAGACCAGTATTCAGCATATATCATTTTTTTTGTTAATTAATCTTTTATTTTCCTTAAGTTTAATTAAATTAAATCCAGAATTTTATCGTTCGTATAATTAATATACATATATACATATTCTTTTTTCTTTTCTTATTTATTTTCAGCTAGTTCCAGGTCGTGGGATCGCCAATACGAGAAGGAATAATTAATAAAGAAGATTATCTTAACATTTAAACAATATACGATATACGTAAAGTATAATTAATTAATATTTAAACAATAGGATATTTTTAGCAACGTTATAAAGATTATATACATGTACTAACATATATTATCGACTAATAGATATAATAATATTTCTTTCAGCGAAAATAATATTTCTTTATCTCAGGGTTCAACATATATCATTTTTTTTTTAACTAATCTTTTATTTTCCTTAAGTTTAATTTGATTAAATTTAGAATTTTATCGTTCGTGTAATTAATATACATGTATACATATTCTTTTTTCATTCCTTTTTTCTTTTCAGCTAGGTCCAAGCCGTGGGAAGGAATAATTAATTAATATTTAAGCAATAGGATATTCTTAGCAACGTTATTAAGATCATATACATGTACTACCATATACTATTGATTAATAGATATACTATCGATTTAAAAGTGAAATGGACAGAAAACTTTTTTCACTGTCATTACTATTTATTCTAATTTACTCTCATTAATTATCCTTTATATATCTCGGTTGGGACCCATGGGATGGGCCCATGGGTGAGGGCCTCTGTGCGGATTGCTGTTTCAGCATCATGTAGAGCTGCTTCTATTCTCTTATCTATCTGCGGCTATCTTTTTTAAGTCATATTTTTCTTGTTTTTATTTTCTATGTCATTAATACACTCTTATTAATTACGATTTATAGTCTCGGGTGGGACCCATGGGAGGGGCCCATGGGTGAGGGCCTCTGTGCGGGTTGCTGTCTCAGCATAATGTAGAGCTGCTTCTATTCTCTTATCTTTCTGCGGCTCTCTTTTTTAAATTATATTTTTCTTGTTTTTATTTTCTGTTATTAATATACTCTTATGAATTATGATTTATAGTCTCGGGTGGGACTCATGGGATGGGCCATGGGGGTGTGCCTCTGTGCGGGTTGCTGTCTCAGCATCGTATAGAACTGCATCTCATTTTTTCTCTTTTCTATTTCATATTTTTCTTTTTTAATTATGTTTTCTTAATATTTATTTATGTTGTTTCTTTTTAATTATGTTTTTAATTATGTGTTTAATTATGTGTTTAATTATGTGTTTATTTGTGTTTATTTGTGTTTAATTATGTGTTTAGTTATGTGTTTAATCATGTTTTTAATTATGTTATTAATATATTTTTATTAATTATGATTTATAAATTTTAGGTAGGACACATGAGAAGCTGCGGGCTGCTGTCTCAGCATCATATAGGACTGCATTTCTTTTTTTCTCTTTTCTATCTCATTTTTTTCTTTTTTAATTATGTTTCCAGTTATGTTATTAATAAGATATTTCTTTTCAGTTATGTTTTCTTAATATTTATTTATGTTGTTTCTTTTCAATTATGTTTTCTTAATATTTATTTATGTTGTTTCTTTTTAATTATGTTTTTAATTATGTTTTCAGTTATGTTATTAATATATTCTTATTAATTATGATTTATAAGTTTCAGATAGGACCCATGAGATGGTGCGGACAGCTGTTTCAGCATCGTGCAGAGCTCTTTCATTCTCCAGCATTCTTATCTATTTATACCTATTTATTTTCTATTTTATATATTTTTTTGTTTCTCTCTTATTCATCTTTTTTTTTCTTTTTTTCAGTTATGATCGAGTAATCATGCAGCGATATTCAATATGTCTTTTCTTTTCTTTTTCTTATTTTTTTCTTATCTTCTTCTTTTCCAGTATAGATCATCAAGGGATAGGTTCACCTCTGGTCGAATGCGTCATCGCCTGGCTCGATCCATCATCGATTTTTACGCGCGAATACGGGAAGGATAGGAAGAACACTAACGCGCATGTCGGCGGACATAGGCGTGGGTGTTCTCGGGCGCGATTATATTACGTTTGATTGTTCGAATCGAAAACGCGAATTTAGAGTAGAGTCACCGTTTTTCTAACACTCACGTGAATGAACGCGGGCGCGACTTAAAAGTCCTACCGGGGACTTCGTTTATATTTGCTCGAATATTCGATTAGATTACCTCGCGAACGCGTTTTTTTAGAATAGAGTCACCGTTTCCCGAACACTTGCGTGAGTGTCCGGGCGCGATTAAAAGTCCTACCATGGACTTCGTTTTAGTGTTGAAATTCGGGGTGCGCGAACGGTTTACCTTGTAGTGCTGTACATAGCTAGCTGATGTTATGACAATCCTCATATTTGGTAGCGGGGCGGAAATCTCGACAAATATCATGGAAAGTCTAAATACCGGTTAACATATGTCACTTTGGATTTCAACTTAGAGTCACCGTTATCTTAACACTCACGTGAGTGTTCGCGTGCGCGATTAAAAGTCCTACCGGGGACTTCGTTTTGTTTGCTCGAATATTCGATTAGTTTATTTAGAGTAGAGTCACCGTTTTCCGAACGCTTGCGTGGGTGTCCGGGCGCGATTAAAAGTCCTATCATGGACTTCGTTTTAGTGTTGAAATTCGGGGTGCGCTTCGGATTTCAACTTAGAGTCACCGTTTTTCTAACTCTCACGTAAGTGTTCGCGTGCGCGATTGAAAGTCCTACCGGGGACTTCGTTTTATTTTTTCGACATTTCGATTAGATTACTTCGCGAATTTGGATAGAACAGTAGAATCTGCGTAAATATGACACACGTGAGTGTCGCGAACGCGATTATTGTGCTTTGATTGTTCGAAATTCGGAAGCACGAATTCAGATGTGCTTAATTATCCGTTATGCCCGAGGCGAGGGTGTTGAACGGTAAAGCTCTCTGTAAGTGGGGTCCCTGTAGCTAAGGCTATATACCTCCTGTTAACTAAGTCGCCCTAAATATCCGAAGCGGAAGGCATAAGGGATCGTTATCGCGGAACGCGGATTTTAGAATAAAGTAGAGTCACCGTTAGCTCGTGGGTCTCCACATGCAGCAACTTCCACGTAGTGAGACCTGGGTCAGTATTACTTGCATACTCTAATTATAAATTCTTTAACGCAAGTATTACTGAGCGAATGGCTGCATATTTTTTTACTTTTCCAATATCTTTTCAAACTAATTCCAAATAATCATTAACATATTTTCATTTTATATAACTAATAATACTTCTAAAGAAGAAATTTAACAGAAATATATTGTACAATAATTTCTCAGAGAAACGAAAAGGGAATTTTTCTATCACACTTTTGTGTCCGCTGTTATTTCTATTTATTGTTATTTACTTTCATTAATTATCCTCCGTGTATTTCGGGTGGGACCCATGGGAAGGGCCCATGGGTGAGGGCTTCTGTGCGGGTTGCTGTCTCAGCATCATATAGAACTGTTTTTCCTGTTTTATCTTTTTGGGGCTTTCTATTCTTCTCTTTCTGGGGCTCTCTTTTCTTTTTCCGGCTCCCGTTTCTATCTCATATTTTTCTTTTTGAATTATGTTTTCAATTATTTTATTAATATGTTATTTCCTTTTAATTATATATTCTTAATATTTATTTATGTTGTTTCTTTCTTATTATGTATTTAATTATGTTTTTAATTATGTTTTTGATTATGTTTTTAATTATGTTTCTAATCTATTTTTATTAATTATAATTTATAAGTTTTATGTAGGACCCATGGGATTGTGCATGCTGCTTCTCTTTTCGTTCCTTTTTCTAGGTCTCTTATTTATTTATATATATTTATTTTCTATTTGTATTTTATATATGTATATATATTATTTTGTTTTATATATTTTTTTGTTCTTTAATTTCACTTTATCTTTTTCTTTTACAGTATAGGTCATCGAGGGATAGCTTCATCTGCGGCCGGTTGATACATCGCATGGCAGGATTCATCATCGATTTTTACACGCGAATACGGGAAGGATAGGAAGAACACTGGCGCGCATGTCGGCGGACATAGGCGTGGGTGTTCTCGGGCGCGATTATATTACGTTTGATTGTTCGAATCGAAAACGCGAATTTAGAGTAGAGTCACCGTTTTTCTAACACTTGCGTGGGTGTTCGGGCGCGATTAAAGGTCCTACCGTGGACTTCGTTTGATTTCTTCGAAATTTCGATGGGGGTACTTCGCGGATTTCGGCTTAACAGTAGAATCTACGTAGATATAACACACACGTGAGTGTCGCGACGCGATTAGTATTTCTAAGGAGTGCGCTTTGTTTGTTCGAAACTCGGAAAGCACGAATTCGGATGTGCTTAATAATCCGTTATGTCTGAAGCGGATGGTGCAAATGGTGGAGCTATCTGTAAGAGGTGTGCAGTAGCTAAAGCTACGCATACCCTGTTAGTTAAGAAGCCAATGCATTGAAGCGGAAAGGTATCCCGGATCGGTATCGCGGAACGCGGATTTTAGAGTAGAATCACCGTTAGCTCGTGGGTCTCCACATGCAGCAACCTCCACGTGGTGAGACCTGGGTCGATAGTACTTGCGATATATCGAAATCTAATGATAAATCACATAACCGTATTATCGAGCGAATGGCTGCATATTTTACTTTATTTTCAAAATGTCTTCAATCTAATTCTGATTAAACACCAAAGTACTAACACTTTATATTGCCAATATTATTTTTACAGGTAAATAAAGAAGATATAGTTTAAGTCAAAGATAATTTCTTAAAGAATCGTATAGAAACCCTTTCTATTGCACTTATACTTGTCATTATACTTACATATTTCCTATTTATTTTTGTTTATTCTTATTAATTATAATTTATAAGTTTCGTTTGGGATTCATGATTGAGGCTGTTGAGTGTGTGCCTTTGGGCGGATCTTCTTTTTTTAACATAATAAAACTAATTTCGCTTGTAGAACAGGTAATGCGTACAAACGATCAAGCAACTGGCTAGTTCACGAAAACAAAACATACCACTCATACTTCATAGTTAATGTAATAATTATTTAATATTGTGGCCGAATTATTGCTTTTTATATATTATTGTTATCGAAATTATTTATTAAAAGAAATTGTAATATTATAATATGAACATGTTTTTACAACATATAAATTTGTATAAAATTGATAAAAGCTGCCTACAAAATAATTTGTACAAATAAAGAGGCATGTATAGATATTTTTCAAAATTAAAGTTAATTCCTTTGTAAAAAAAATTATATATAATTACAGAAAGTTACATTTAAGATAAAAAGTTTCTGGGTATAAACTATTTTATTAACTAGCTCATTTTAAGTATGGGCAAATATATGAAGAAATTTTCATTGAACGTATATTCCACAATAATTATGTTGTTTGAAAACGATTTAATACAATTCCAAGAGCAACCTTTGCATCCTGGAAAGGATCTATTACTTTTGCGTGGCTAATTATTACTGGTTTTTCTAAAAAAACTTTTAATGTATCCCTTGTTTGTTGCAAAAAATAATCTTTTTGGCTGATTATCTCCAATGCTTTGAAACAACCATCTAAATTCCAATCAATTTTTCCAGCACTTTTATCTTCGCTCTACAATGATATTTATAGACATACAATTAAATTTATCAACTTGATACATAGGGTTAAAGTACTTACCTTTATTAAACCTAAATTTACAAGTAAAGAATTATTCAAAATTGTAATTTGCTTATATTTCACAGCTAATGCAAAGAGCTCTGCATATAGAATATCTGTAAGGATTTGTGCTTTTATTCTTACATCAAAAAATCCACTTCCACATAGAGCAGAAACATTCATAATCACTTTTATAAATTCCTCAATGAACTTTAATTCTGATTGCGTATTATTATCTTTTACTAAATTCTAAAAAAATATACTAATTATAAAAATTGAAATTTTGAAAATTATATTCAAAGAATAAAAGAATGAAAATCAAACCTTTATATATTCAACAAAAGGCTGTGCACTCTCATATTCTAATAATAATAAATTTTCTTCTGTTGGAGATTTTAAGAAATCGGGAACAGTTATTTTCTTTTCAATTTTTTGTATTATTATAGCACCATTGTCATTTGTATAATCTTCATTCACATTCTCATCATCTTCATCTTCCTCATCTTCATCCTCATCCTCATTTTCATTTTCATCCTCATCTTCGTTTTCATCCTCATCTTCGTTTTCATCCTCATCCTCTTCCTCATCCTCACCATCTTCATCTTCAACACTTTCATCGTCATTTAATGTACCTAATGAATTAATACGTTCAAAATTTGTAAGACATTCGTGCAAAATAGCACGACCATCTGTTCCAAATAAATTGCCATCTAAATGTAAATTAGTCAGTTGCTTTTTATCAGCCATTGCTTGAGCAATTGGCGCAGCTCCCCTTGTATGGATTTCATTAAAACTTAAGTTTAACTCCATAAGGGAAGGATGATTTCCTTTAATTCCTAAAGCTGCTGCTAATATTAAACTACCTTCTGTTTTTAACAAACAGTCTCCAAGATTAAGATGTTCAAGAGCACGAAAATTTGGTAAAATGTTGGCAAGAGCTTGAGCTCCTTGAGGTCCTATTATATTATCATTAAGATTTAACACACGTAATTTTGGATTAGCAGATAAACCTTTAGCAAGTGCTATAATTCCTGGATGAGTTATACTATTTTGAGGCATTGCAACCTCCTCTAAAGTAGTTAACTTTTTAAATACAGATGCCAAAGCTTCGGCACCTTCATTTTCCAACCGATTTCTTCCAACATCAAATACTTTCAATGCTAATTGTGTTCCTGTAATTATATTTAAAACTTTGTAAATAATCAAAAATCCATGTTAGTACTTACATAATGTAGTTAGCACTTACCATCGCGTGAACTATTCTGACAACAGTCCAATAAAGCTTTAGCTAACATTTTACCTCCAAATATACCAAGTCCATTGTTATTTAAATGTAATTCACGAAGAGAATAACATGTACTTGAAGTTAAAAAATCTGCTAATCCTTTAATACCAATTGGACCAAAAGCATTATCACTTAACTCTAACTCGGTAAGTTGTGCACCAGCTATACACAAAGAAGTCCCAAGGTATTCTAACGCTTTAGGAATTTCTTCTTTAGAACGACCAGTAAACATATCTTTCCAAAGAGCTCTTTTCAAAGCAGCTCCTTTCTTTTTTAAAGCTTCAGCTATAGCTTTTGCCGCAAGTGGCCCTAATGTGTTACCTTCTAAATTGAAGAATTCTAAATGTGGGCATTCCTCTATCGCTTTAACCACTTCTATTGCTAATGAATAAAAATAAAATATCAACAATTTTTAAAGAAAGGAGCATTTATAAAATTTTAACCCAATGTTTCCTTAATATTGGATTAAGATATTATAATTACTCCTATTTCCGTAATGTTAGGTTAAGATTTGTAGATATTCCCAATATCTTAACCTCTAAATTATCTTCTACGAAGTAAAAATATATAATACCATTTTTTTCAGAATCAAGTTTGAGAAATCTTCCTGCAAAAGAAACACCGTTTTTTTCAATATTATCCTTTAAAGCATCTTTTAATTCGCTTAAGTTGAACGAAGACATGATCTTTTTTAACGTCGAAAACAATCCAAACTTCGTTTTTCGTTCACGTTACTTTTTTTCAATTACGCCTCTGCTATACAATAAAAAATTTATGTTATTGATAAAAATATTACTAATAAATCGTTTACTAATAATTCGATAACAAATAATAAGCTTTTATATACTTATTATTTGTTATCGATTCATATACGTACAGTTTATACGCGCCAATACAATATATACTCGCGGGAATGTATCATCAATAATTGAACGAACATTTTTTTGAAAGTATCAAAGGTATCAAAGGTTATCATTAACAACAACGTATATATTACTAAGTAATAAACAATTTTCAAAATTTTTTATATATAACAAGTAATATCTAAAAACATTTGTTATCATTTTTGTAACATGTTGTTCATATTTATGAGATTTCGAATGAAATGTATACAACAGTATCACCAACTGACGAGAGGATTATGTCGATTTCAATTAAGGATCAAGGTTTGGTTTAGAGTAGAAAGCAATTATATTTTACATTATTATTTATAATTATTTGATATAATTTACAATAGTTTACGATAACGAATGAATAAACTAGATAGGAAAGAAAATGATAGATTGGCAATTTGAATGAAATGTAACTAAAAATATTTTACATTGTCTTCTTATATCTCTTAAGGCCTTTTCAGACGAATCGACCTAAGATGTAATACGTTAGTCGTAAAGAAATCCACTAATCAGAGTCGATTCTCACAAAAATAATAGACTCTGATTGGTGGATTTCCTTATGGCTTACATCTATATGTGTCTGAAGATCTTTAATGTTATATACGTATGATATTATGAAAGAGGCCAAGAAGAAAATATGGATAGCGCAAATCTATATAATACATGTTCATCGGTATACGCCCGCAATAGTTGTTCAGGTTTCAGAATCGTAAGTTGCATAGTCCGCTGGTCCGCACTGGTCCGCGGTATTCTACACTTCCGTACATGTGTATCGTGTTTCGTTTGTAACGTATTCGGCGGCGACGACGACGACGAGGACGACGAGGACGACGACAACGACTACGACGACGATTACGACGACGACGATGACGACGATGACGATGACGAAAACGACAATGATGACGATGAAAGTAACAACCGACAAATAGAAGGAATTGTTTATAAAACAGATATTTCGAAGAAAGAAATATCTGTGGTGTAAAGGCGAAATAACGTGGGAGACGCTTCGAACTACGTCCGTTTGATTTGAAGTTGACGGAACTTATGTGCGTATATATCGTTTTACGTCTTGAACAATGCGAAACTGGTGGTTGTTTTGAGTTTAAACTTTTTCCCCAAATAGAGAATGGTCGTAGAGTGTCGTGTACATCGTTAACAATCGGCTACATAGCCGTGCTCAGGATAAGTGTTGAATAGAAATCGTCATTGCTATAGTTAGGGAAATATACAGGACGATGTACAAATGCGCTTAGTCGTTTGAGCTCGTGACGGCGGAATGCAACGAGCTATGTGGAAATGCGATTACCCGCTCTTTTGCATAGAGGACTACGGGTGTTGTGCTTCATCGGGTTGCATCCAGGTATTTTAGGAAGCATCGACCTTGCCCTGTCGAATTCTGTTTTATTTGATCCACGGCGTGCTCCTCGAATCTATCGATAAAAGTCGCTCGCGACTTTTATGCCTAGGAGGAGCATCGTCCTCTCCTTGTTATTCTGCAACCTTCACCGCCCTGACGTGATTTACCCGGTTTGCCCGCCACACGACGGGTTATGTTTCCCACTTTTATAGGGATCCTAGGTGAGTCCTCCTACAAAACTTAATTGCCTTGATTATCGTGAGAATACTTTTTATAGATATATCTATATCTATATATATATATATGTATATGTATATGTATATGTATATGTATATGTATATGTGTATATATATATATATATATATATATAATATTCATTAACGGATAAGTTGTCGTTTTTATTTTCTTATATATTTAACTAATGATATATTAATTTACACATGATACAGTTTATTAATAAACAATTAATGAATTGATATTTGTGTTTTAATAGCATAGCGTATATACTTTTGGAAAATTCAATCATTAATTTTAATAATTTTTAATACCATTCTTAATATGTTATTTTATCCATATTCTGGATTTTAGGATTAAATCTCAAAGAATTGATGTCTTGTAGTGTCTTGATTTATATATCATATATCTAAAGAATAAGATGATTTTTTATGTCATTTGACTAATTATCTTTAGAAAAGATATATAGAAAGTACGTATTTTAATTCCTTATAGAGAATAATTTGTTTGGAAAGTTCATTCTCAACATTTCATGAATTAGTTTTAATTTTCGACAATTTTAAAAATAATAAATTTATTTGACTTTGCAAATAATTTTATTACTATTTACATGATAAAAAGGAAACATTTGTTTTATTGTTGTTGGTTTTTTCTCTATGAATTTCTGTTAAATATTTAGGAAAAAATGTTCAATTGTTATCACTAATAATATAGCTGAATTGTATGTATATACATATTTATATAATAAATGTGCAACTCTATAATTTTATAAACTTTATTCGTTATACTTCATAAAATATTCTAACAAAATTGAAGACATTTAATAGTTCTTCAGTTTAATTTATATGTTATTAAAAATTTATTGACTTGTTACTGAAGTAAGATCAATTTTAATTATGATAACAGTTGTTACGAATTATAATATTTTGAAATATTTAATTTGTTATATTTGGTATGTATTAATGAAAGCACTGCTAGTACTTTTTGATAAAACAATTTAAAAACATTTTTAACTGAGGAGCATTTATTTCTTACCTTATTTTTTTTAGACATACAATCGTGGTGGGAGGTGCCAAGTATAGCACACTTCTGCTCATTATTTAGGGCTGCTTTCAATCTTTTGGACTTTGACATTGAGGTATCTAATTACATGCTACCTCCTAACCATAGGCATTAAATGCATCAGTTACTAGTAATGCTTAAGCTTTCAAGAATTAGTAAATCCTCGTATGTTTCGGTCTTTTAAAACAATTCTTTCTATGCTAAATATTGCTTAATATGATTGATTCACATTGTATTTATTGTTGTATATATTTTAGGATTTAGAAGAAGCATTGTTAACGGATGGAGGCACAGAAGGTCGTTTAGTACAAGAATTAATAGTAAAATTGTTAGAAGGCTGTTTACCTAATGATACTCGCAATGACATTTCTACTTTTAATTATCAAATGTTTCTCCGTAGACTTTTTCGGAAAAAATGTCAGGTAAATATAATCTTTGTGCAATTTTCAAATTTCAATTAATATTAATTTAGATTATTTGACAATGTTGTTGATTGAAATATTATTTATTTATTTATTTATACACCTTGCTTTCTGTTTTATTTTTCAAGTAATGTTTCAATATATTTTTTTTTATGTTTCTGTAGGAATATAAATGTGAAAATCCTTTTAATACCGATGTAGACTTTGAATTATTGCCACTTCGTCAAAAAGTAGAAATATTACGTGCCCTCTGTGACTTCAGACTAGACGCGGAAGACGTAGTATGTATTCATTCATTTGTATATTAATTTATTATAGAATAATTAATATAGATTTTGTTATTATCTTTGAAATTAAATTTCATTTTTAAAAACTATCTTTCAATAAAATAAATTTTAATGTTTAATGATTCAAATATTATTTATTAACAGGAGCAATCTTTAAGTAATCTGGACTCAGATAGTCTGCGAGTTGAACCATTGGGTCATGATCGTAAGAATTCTGCTTACTGGTACTTCTACGGCACTCGATTGTACAGGGAGGATTATATTGATACTTCTGTTAGTACCTCATTCAAACAGAGCAGTAAATCAAGAGAAAAAAAACGTAAAAAACGAAGGAACAGAGTGGCGAAAAAGGAAGAAGAAGAGGAGGAGAAGGAGGAAAATAATCTAATATATAAAACTGATAAAGAAAGAGAAAGTGTATGGCAGGTTGTTTGTTTCACTCAGCAAGATTGGAGTCGTTTGGTTGAAAAATTTCGTGATTCAGTAAGTATGATATATTGTATAATAAAAATTCATTTTTAAATTAATTTATTATTAATTGTTTATTACGTTTTTTAGGAGTACGATACTGAACGTAAACTTTATCGTACTCTATCAGAAGATTTTATGCCTGAAATACCAAAACTTTTTGATTTAAAAGAGAAACAGCAGAGGCGTAAACTTCTACAACGTAATAATTCAAGAGTTCTTCGAAGTCACGAACCTGCTACACAAATGGAAACAGTCATGGTTAGATCAAAGATTAAGACAAAGAATAGCAAAGGAGCAAAGAGAAGTACTCAGAGTACCAAGAATGTTTATGTTAAAGATAAAAGTTCTCCACCGTTAAGTGTCCCACCTATACAAAAAAAAGGTAGACAGACTAATAATTCATTAGCATCTGCAGTTGGCCAAATTGTTATCCATACTAGAGATGAAGTGGAAAATTTGGAAAAAAAGAAAGGGATTAGTAGTCATGGTGATAATTATGTTACTTCTAATTATGGATATAAATATGGATATTCATTTGGAATCGAAGAAGAGGAACGTCGTGTAGGTATGCATAAAGTACTTGAAAGCTTAAAAGACCATGTTGACGTCTGGCCTTTTATTGATCCTGTGGATGAAGAATATGCTCCTAGGTAAACAAGGATATATAAATTATATATTTATCATTTTGGATAGTCAAATATTTACAAAAAAAAATAAGAAATCCAGTATAATACAACACAATATTATAATATATTGTATTGATACAGATACTACAGTGTGGTACGAAGACCAATGGATCTTAGTACAATGGAAGAAAAATTGGAAGGTGGATCTTATAAAAGTATAAGTCAGTTCAAACGTGATTTTCGCCTTATTGTTGACAACTGCAGGCAATATAATGGTTCTGACAATGGTTAGTATTTATATTTAATGAATTAAAATAATGTAATGAAAATATATATTAATTAATATCTTTTTTTTTTTTTTTATTTTTTTTTTGTTTCTTTTTTTTTATTTTTTTATTTTTTTCTTTTTTCTTTTTTATTGAATTTTAGAATATACTGAGATGGCAATTAATTTAAAAGAAGCATTTGATAAAGCAGTAAACCGTTATTTAGAATCTGAAACATCGAGTGATGAAGATCTTTCATCAACAAGATCAGTATCTATATCTCCTTCATCTCTTTCTTATCCTTTAAATACTACTTCTCCTTCTACGATGCAGCATAATGTAAAAAAGAGCTTAAAGAAGTCAAACAAAAGATCTAAGTCTATTAAATCTGAAACTCGAGCAAAATCAAAAATTAGCTTGGAAATTGAAGAAGAAAAGCAAAGTAAGAATTTGAAATTTACTAAAAAAAAGAGAGGTAAGAGAAAATCTAAAAAAATAAAGGAAGAAGATATTATAGAAGAAGAAGAGGAAGAAGGAGAAGAAGAATATACAGAGATAAAAAACGAGAAGCAGGAACAAGAAATAAAGGGGGAAGAAGCTGACAAAGCATTATCAGATGTTAATGTTGTAAAATCAAAAGGGAAGAAACACATTAATACAAACAATGTTTTATTAAAAACCAAAAAGCTGCCTCCCAAAGAACAAGAACTTAAACGTGCAAATAAAAAGAACAAACATCAACAAAAAAAAGATGCAGAGATTATTCGTTCGGTAAAGGAGGGGAAAAAACGGAAAGAAGATTTTGAAGAAAGTTATGAACCTTCTATTATTGCAAAAAGTAAGAGTAGAAAAATTGAGAAAAAAGAACTAGAAAATACATTGATAGCAGAAAATACGAAGAAATGCAAATTAAAACGAGTAGAATCTCAAGATAATAATACAGAAAAATCTTTACATGTTAAGGTAAAGAAAAATCGTAAAAAGGAAAAAGATGAGGCGAAAATGAATTTAAAATCAGACGAGGAATTTGACGGAAAGATTCTTACGAAAGAAAAAGAGAAAGAAAAAAAATCAAAACAGAAGACTGAAGAAAATGTGAACAACGGCGAATTAACAGATCTTGTAGATTCCAAAGAACTAGAAATAGAAACAAATATACAAAAGTCAAAACAATTTGATACTTGTAAGAAACTTGCTGCGTTAGTAAATAATAAAGATTTGGAGTCACTTGATAGTCTGAAAGATAAGGTAAGTGAAAGACGTCGTGAAGAAAAATTGAAGCATGAAAAGGAAAAGCAGAAGAAGAAAGATATTCAGAGTGCGTACTCGAAAAAAGTGCCTTCAAATGGTAGTACATTACATGATGGAGATAAAGTCAATTTAAAGCGGTTGAAATCTAAAAAGGGAGTAAAGGAAGAAAAATCGATTGCTATAGGAGACATAAATAAATGTCACAATCATGAAGTAAATGATAGTAATAAAAAAACAAAAAATACACAAGTTAAACATACCAAAGTATTTGGTAAAGAAGAAAGTTCAGCGATACAGGCCTTGAATCAAGCAACAGAGCAGACGCTTAATGTAAGTTATAAATATTTAATGTTTAGTATGTATATATTTATATTATTAAATTTTTTTTTCTTGCTTATATTTTGTCAAAGTAATTAACTTTTTCTTAATAATAGGACATCAATAAATGGCTCGATGATGCACCTCGGCTTTCGGAATTTTCTTCCGGTAGTGATTCACCAGTATTTCATTCCTCTATTGAATCGAATAAATCTGGACCAAAGTTAGAAGCTCCAAGGAAACGACCAAGTTCTATTAAAATTTTTGGACCACATGGTCCATCTAGACCAAAAAAAATACAGCGTACAATAGATCGTTTACAACCTGGTAAAAGCAAGGGAAATTTATTATTAAAGAAACCATTAAATTTATCATCTTCCAATATTAGTGATACAACAGTCCATCAATCTGCTAGTGATAATGTTCAACCTAGTACAGATGTTAAAGAGGAACCAAAACTTAGTTTAGGAACTGTTTTGAAGAACGCTGATTCAATACAGTTGATATGTAAAGGCTTAGTTTCATCACCAAATCCTAATTTTTCAAATGACGATGAGGAAGAAGATCATACCACAATATCAGTAAATTCAACATCGAATGCTGTTGAAGAAAAATTACCTGCTAACAAGGGGACAATTTTACCATTGACAACAGTCGAAGAAACTAAGGATAGTAATGTTTTTACAGAAGAAATTCAAAAACAAAAATCCACAACGCCAAATTTAAGTGCTTGGTTTAAAGCTTTTGGGGCACCAAAATCAAAAAAGAAAGACGAAGAAATAGAAGAAGGTGTGCCAAAGAAAGATGGAGAAATACAAGAAACGATCTGTAGTAGACCAAGGCGTATGAGCACAGGTGGTAGCAGTTTAAGCGAATCACTTTCTAGCTTCTCTCAAGAATCTCCACCAGGCCGTTGTTCAGGTCGTTCACCGCAAAATCAGCCTGTAGTAACCACAACTGAAACTCAAATACGAGGTGCTGGATTTTATCAGGATGCTTTGTCAACTGGTAGTAGTCCTTATAATAGTCCCTATTATGCCACTCCACCGAGATATAGTGCACAATTACCTCCTACTCCATCACCTCAAAATCATCCATTGTCCCCAGCATATCCATCTCCTGCATCATATGAACAGACTCCAATATATCCTCAAATACCATCCCAAACTTCTCAAGTATATCAGAAATCATCGCCTCAAGAAAATTCAAGTGAAGCTTATCGTCAGTTATCTCCCACATTTCCTCAATGTTCTCCCCAAAATAATTTTCCACAAAGTTCGTCACAAAATGAACCTTATCCGCAACAAATATCATCTAATAATCAAACTCAATCTGCCGGATATTCTCAACACTCTCCTCAGCCATTACATCCAGTTTATTCACAAACTTCACCTCAAGCGCCATCAAATTATTCGCAACCATCGCCTCAACAATCAACTACACCAAAATATTCTCAACCTTCTCCCCAACAAAATTCATCTATCAATTATTCTCAAAATTCTCCTCAAGCAACATCTAATTTTTCACATCCTTCACCACAGCAACAGCATTCCCCTTATTCTCAATCTTCTCCTCAGGCATCTTCGAATTATTCACGACCGTCTTCACCTCAACAACATTCTTCATTTTCACAATCATCTCCACAACAATCATCTGTATATTCTCGGACTTCTCCTCAACCACCACCAGTATATTCACAGCAACCTACACAATCTCCACATTTTTCACAGCCTTCACCACAAACACATTCAAATAATTTCTCGCAGCCATCACCTCAACCAATTCCACCATACTCACAACCATCTCCAAAGCCACAAAATTTTTCTCAGTCATCCCCACAGCAAATACAAACATTTTCGCAACATTCTCCACAAACCCCGCCTGCGTACTCTCAATCTTCTCCACAAGCACAAGTTTCCTATTCGCAACCTTCACCACAAAACAATTCATATTCTCAACCATCTCCTCAACAACCACCTAATTATTCACAACCATCTCCTCAACAGCCACCTAATTATTCTCAACCATCTCCTCAACAAGCACCTAATTATTCTCATCCATTACATTCACCCCAAACACCACCTAATTATTCACAATTGTCTCCACAACAACAAGCAGCAGCAATAAGTTACCCCCAACCATCTCCTCAGTCACCACATGTTTACTCTCAACCTTCTCCTCAACAGAAATCTGTATGTACCTCTCAACAACAATCTACTACATACTTGCAATCTCCTCCACAACAAGCTACAAATTATGCTCAATCTCAACCACCTAAAGCTCCTGAGGACTATACATCAAACACAATAGCATCTTCAAGTTATGCTCAAAACTTTAAGCAAACTCATCCATATTTACAATCTCCTACATTGTCGGTAAATGAATCGGAACGGAGACAAGAATTTTTGAAATCTAATAATAGTGATAAAACTTCACCTGAGGAACAACGAAATTTTATCGTTCAGCCAGAATCGTCAATGAATTTAAATGCGAACCATCAAATTTATCAACCTTCGAATCAATTTCCTACAGCATATCCAAATAATTTTTCTAATAGTGATATGCAAAGATCTAGTAGCAGACATAGTAATCAAGAACCATCACAACAACAATCGCAACATCAACAGCAGCAGCAGCCGCAACAAACATTACAAGAACGACCAAATTTTACTGATCTTAGCGATTCTGTAGGTGTTCAAAAATATACTCAACAAAGACCGTTCCTCAGCAAAAATGCAAGTACTGGAGATCAAATTCAAGCACAAGATCAATCGCAGCTTATAGCATTTCAACAAAATTTAACGACGCATGAGTCTCTTTACCAAACTGGATTTCAACCTTCGGGATATCCTATAACTAATTCTAGACCAGTGTACCACAGTCCGCATTACTTTGATGCTAGCTCAAAAGCTGCTAGTGGTGGAACTTCAAACACAACAAGTGGCAATCTTCCTCCTGTAAAGAAGCGTGTATATAATGAATCGCCAAATGAACCGTCGCGCGCTCTGCCACAAGAATCTACAATACGACCTGGGCAAGAACAATTTATTTTTGATCCAATGATAGCACTTTCACAACCAGAAGCAGTTTCAGCTAGTCAATTTGAGAGTGTATTTGTTGGAAGTTTAGCAGATTCAGTAGCCACAAGTCCCGCATATGCACGATTGGGTTTAGGTTTAGTAAGTCGTACTAACAAAGAACAACAATTATTAACAATTCCTAGACCACCACCTGCAAAACCAGAACATTTGGCTTATGCGCGTAGTCCTGTTTCGGGAACTGCGGAATTGGATTTGAATCTCTTACAAAGTATACAAAGTGCAGCAGCAAAAAATACATCAGGAATATTATCAATGTCAAGAAGAGTAGGAGAAACAACAGGACCTCCTGCACCGGTTACAACTAGGACGAAAAAAAGTAAAAAAAGTAAACAGCAACAGCAAGAGCAACCAAATGTCACTGCCTTACCGTCTACAGTTAGTGGAGATCAACAAGCTAGCGGCAGTATATCGAATTTTTCCCAATATTCAGGCACTCCTGGAGACATTGGCTTAAAAAATACCTCAGTAATTCCGCCAGGTGGTAGTGCCTTCAATTTTGCTGCACCAACCAGTACCACCACAAGCAGTTCACCCTTTTATGATAAGGATGCTTCTGCTGCAGCAGCAGCATTTGCGTTTTTAGATGAATTTCGTAATACAAATAGTTATTACAGTATGGCGCTTAGACAACAACAGCAACAACAACAACAGCAACAGCAAGTTGCACCAGTAACAGATACCGTGCAGTCATCCTGTAACAAACTTAGTAATCAATCTCCAAGAAATTATCCACCTCATCCATTTCTTCATTCTGCGCAAAGATCCGCTGCTTATGGACCACACGTATCTGCTTACGTTCCACCTCATGGTCCAAATCTAACAGTGGATCCTGCTGCTTACCAACAATATATTCATTCCTTATATGCTCTACAACCACCACATCATCATAGACCGTCCTGGCTTTAGCCATTACAATTGATATAAAATATATTTTACACATTACAAAATATTTCGGTGGATATATTGCTTTATATATATTTTTTTAATTTAAAGACAATGCTCTTCATTAAAATCAAAGTTCAATTATATTAATATGAAAGTAATAGAGAAATGATTGTAGTGATGAGTATAACAAGTGACGATTATAATAATGTGTAGTAAACATTTATTTTTTATGCTTTTATTATTTTGATGCAATTAACGAAAAGGTGATACTTATTGCTTTTTGTTATTATAATCATAGCAATATTTCCACCGAAACTCATTGTTTCATTTCATATCATATTTTTTGTTCTTTTTTTCTGTTTTCTTTTAATGATGATGCTCTATATGTTTGGCATTTTTACAGATTGTCAGTATAAACTTCTGTTTCTATTCATTAACGTATTATGTGCGCATGTATATAAAAATAAGCCCACCTTAATATTAGGAATTTTTGATAGTTTTTTAAAAAATAATTACAAAACAGATGAAGTGTAGCTAACATTCAAGTAAACTTTTATCGAAAGTTCCTCGGCGTAATACGCATTCTTCATGTTTTTTCGATATGTCGGGACGTATTTTATGCAATATTCAAATATATAGAAGGGGAGGAACTGCGGTTGACTTTACTTCGTTTTCTTTCTTCTTTTTTTTTTTTTTTTTTTTATGATGATAGATTTATCAATATATCAGATTTCTGATTTGAAACAAGTTATGTATAGTACTGAGTGCACTATCGCAAGTGTATGTTATATAGTATATAAATAAGTTAACTTATAAGTTAGAACACGTTTCATTGTACATAAAATACATATCTATTATAGATAATGTGCTCGGTGTGTGTAAGTTTTCAAAATCCAAAATATAAATTGGATGGTGAAAGATCATGCTAGTATATACGTTGGTACATGATAGTACGAACGAATAAGAATTATGAAATACGAGAAAAACATTATCTATATTATGTGTATAGCTACGCACCAGAGAGAAGATATGTAACATACCGCAGTCGTGTGTATATATATATATATATACATATATATATATACACATACATATATATATATTATCTATCAACCCTGTATTTGAGAATTGTATACCGTTATAGAGCGGTTTATCAAAACTTATAAATATATACAAATATATTGTAAATGTATATTGTAAATGTATTGACAACAGATTAAAGCACAGTTTGTTACAAAATCGTTTATACTTCGTTATCCCCCTGTTTTTCTATAATTATTTATTTTTATTATAATGAATTTAATATATTTCACTAATTATCACTGATATCAATAAAAATTAAAATACAAAAAGGATATTAATATGTTACTATAATTATTTATCAATGTACTATATAACATTGATATTTATATCGAAATTTTTTCAACAATTGAATTTCATTACACATTATTATAAACGTAATAATTTTGCCTTAAAGCAAAATTTTTAATGTTAAATCGATAAATCACGTAAAAAGTAACAATAGAAATGTTAGATAGGAAGAGTGAAGTATTAGTATACGTTTAAAAAGAAATAGAAGGTTAAATACGATATTCTTTCGTAATTCTATAAATAGTAGTTTTCAACGAAGTAGGAAAGAAGGATGGTATCGTTCCCTAGAAAAGGCGCGTTCGACGTGAGATCGAAGCGCCACATAGGAGGGGAAATGATCGACGTGTGGCGGGCTACGAGTGCCAAATAACTGGAAGGCGCACACACGGTGCCATTTCGAAACTCGACATTTACCCGCGATCTAGCAGGATGCGGCAGTCGTTGTACGTTTAACGCGATAAGCGCGCGCGCCGGTCGTATATGTAATACTTATCCACGTCTTTGATTTTGACGCATTAAACTGGCGCGATTTCGGTTACCTTTCGACGTTTTAAGAAGCGTTCGTTATTCAATTAGAAGGATGACGACGGAAATTGATAAGGACGAGCTGAAAAAACGTTTGACGCCGTTACAGTGGCACGTGACACAAGAAAAAGGAACTGAGAGGTAGGACAATGATATTTCTTTTTTAGACATTCGTTAATAGCCATGTTTTTTGCTTAACCATGTTCTTTGCTTCAAATTTATGAGGATTTCGATCAATTACATATAAAATCTCTCATATGACGCGTTGTACTTTTTATTATCTTTGCGAAATATGTTCGTGCCTCTTTAAAAGACGATTATTATTGTCTCTTCCTTTATCCTATATCGTTTTCTATGTTTCACGGTATAATACTACCGATGTCAAAATTGTCGCTTGTGGCAGTTAATTTTATTCTTCGTTTTTTTTTCAAAATCTTCTTTTCAAATACTATTTATATTAAATCTTGATCTAAATTTTACGACGTTTATAATTTATAAATACAACCTCGGCAAGTATATGTTTTATATTTTTATTAATTCATTTTTTGTAATTGATATATTGTGAAGGCCAATTTAGTTATATATGTAGATAAAAATAACTTTTTCAAGAGCGATCGCTTGCTTTACGTCATGGCCAAGTAGTTCAAAAATAACATTTCGGATGTTGTAATTAACCTCTTTTTACTTGGTACCGGATGATAGTGTATTATAATTGTTTCTGTGTTACTCAGGCCATTCACTGGTTGCTACAATAAATTTTATCAAAACGGTACATACACGTGTATCGTTTGTGATCAGGAATTATTCTCATCTGATACAAAATATGACAGTGGATGCGGTTGGCCTGCATTTAATGAAGTTTTAGATCAAGGACGGATTAAGTTAACCAAAGATACGTCTCATGGTAAGCACAGTCTTTTTTATTTTATTTACAAAGCTCAAACAATTATGCTCATATATTTGATATAATGACGTAGTATTCCTTATTCATTTTATTCTTACATCATACGAGGATATCTAACGATATGCAGGTAAACTGATATTATCGAATGGAAAATAAAAATGATTAAATGGGAATTAAAGCTTAAGTATATCTACGATTAGATTTTTAGCATTACCTGCTTATTATGGTGTCTTCGCTCTTCACACATTACAATTTTAACCCATCATTAAACCTTCCTAACCGTATCTTTTATATTTCATTGCCTTCTCTGTAGTTCTTCTCTAATCTCTATCTTTTTTTCATTTTCAATAATATAATATATACCAATAGGATATTTATTATGGTAAAAATATTTTCTACTGGTTTAATTATTTCGTGCATGTATATTTCTCAAATAGTTTAAATCAATTAATTAAACAATATATAACTTATGTTTAGTATATTATGATCTGGCTTTATTTATACATGGGTAAAATGATTGTAGATATAAATTTTGATATAAAGTTTAAAGGAAGGCAGAGTTCCTAATACCTTATATCCTGCATGTCCAGCTTAGAGTGTGATTGTGTTAGACTTACATCAATTTTTTTATTATTATACTGAAATGTTAGACATAAATTGCAAACAAATCTTTCGTCTAATTAATTTACAAAAATAGTAGTTATAGCATTTTCTCATAATATTTGCAAATAAATAGCACATAACTTGTAATTGTGGCTTCTTATAATATAATTTTACTGTGGCCTTAGTAATATCAAAATTAAATAATGTTATTTTTATTTCTAATACAGCCGTCGCAGTAATATATGTGGTGTAGATGATAATTATTTTTTATGGAGCTATATGAAAAGATTATATAAAAAATAAGAAATATTGTATAGAAAGAAAAGAAATATCATTGTATTATAGATAGGATGATTACATTTCTAAGAAATTCAATTGTTATTTTTTTAACTTTATTAATATTGACCATATTTAAAGATTAGGCATCTAAAAATATTTGAAGAAATAAAATTATATATATAATACTTTTACTTATTTTAAAGTTATTAAAATTAATACTTAATTTAAATTAATATCACATTCAGTATATAGAGTAATTTCAAAATTTGATTCTAATGAATATTTGTGCCAATATTGTATTAAATAAATGGTGTGTTTGTTTAGTATTATAATCTGTGAATGTTACTACAATTACTACAGAGGAAACTCAAGGATAGCTATGTGCAAGGTAATTTTGATAGATAAAAACATATGAAATAACAAAAATTAATTAATCTAACTGTAAGTCTACTTCTTCGCCACTACTATTGCTGGGAGGCATTGAAAGTGTACTCAGAAGGGTGTGGGTCTGCGTTTAATCACACTCTATTATTGTCTTTCCTTTGTCTTCCTACTGCTCCGCTACCACCACTTCACTCTCACCATTGAAACACGAAAATCCCGTCACCACACGACCTGTAGTTGGTGGCAATCTACTACTGCTGATCGCAAACCCAGATATGGTGCGGACTGAAGTGACCTGCTCAAAATGCGGTGCACACCTGGGACATGTATTCAACGATGGTCCAAAACCTACCAGGAAGCGCTTTTGCATCAACTCTGCTTCGATACATTTTCATGCAGCAGGCGAAGAAAAGAAGTAAATTTCCTTAAACAAGAATTTTTCTTTTAACATTAAATTTTCTCAAAGACATTTACGATTCTTCTGATTGCTTCAACTTTTGAACATAGTAGATTTCGTTAAGAATCTTTTTACATCAATTCTGCTTTCTTGTTCAAAAACAAGATTTTTAATTGTAACGTAGAATATATAATACGTTAATAATATTTGTAAATTAGCATATTAATATTATTAATAAGTATGGTCAATTAAACTTTCACAATCATCCATTACAATATACAATTATAAAGCGTGCTTCCATGCTGATATTGTATTAAACTAAGCAAAAATTTGTTTACTTAATATAAGATATAACATCCCCATACATATTATACAACTGCTCTTGATGTAACAATTTCTAACTCAACTAACATGATATTATATGTTTCTTTATAATCAGATCTGAATTGTGTAACACATTATTTATGTATATAATTATGATATAATCAATACAAAAAGGTGATCAAAATATTATTTTTTAAGAGTCCATACTATTTTTACAAATGTGTATAAAAGCTGTAATATATAAATAGTTACTATATATTCCTGATAATATAAAAAGCATTATAAGAATCAAATTGACTGTTATTTTTAACCTTTGTTCTTCTATAGAGACATGATATTAAGGAAGGGTATATTAAGGGAAGATTGTAATAAAATAATAATTGTTTGTTACAAAATGTTTCCTTATATTGTAACATTTCAAAACAAACTAAAAGGTGTTACAGTACAATATATACGTAAAATTCTAGGCGTTATTTTTTTTTTACAATAATTATTTATCTGCCGTTTCAATCAATTTCTGGATTCTTTATCGTTTAGATATATATTTTCCTGAGAAATCATTCATTACTAAAAATCTTTAAAAGCAATTATATATATATATTAGCTGTCGTTTTTTTTTTTTTTTTTTTTTAAATAAAATAGTTTTGATAAAAACTGGAAACCATGTACTTTGACCAATTTTTTTCAGTAAAATATTATCTTTGTTACTAGGCCTGGTTCTTTCATTTAGAGATCTCAAAGCATTTTCAAAAACATCATAAGCACGCAATCATGCATATACACACTTAACCTGATTTTAGTAGGAACCTATTTTATACTTACAAAATGACAATAATACGTTTCTTATGTAAATACTTAAATGCACATGGAACGTTAATCGAGATGCAAGTATAGAAAATAATACTTGTCTATGCATTTTATAATCTCTACTCTCAAAATCTATCAGTTTAGTTATCTAATCTTGCCGCATCAAAAAAATAATGATTATTTTATTTTAATAGAATACTTATATTTTTATTACAGTAAGGCATGTTTTGGTACAAGCTTTGTACTTTTGTTTATGTGAACAGATTCATTAACAAGATGATCATTTGCGAACAATTATGCATCTAAATACATTTTGTATTTTGAAATTTGGACATGGTCAAGTATATTTTATATATTTAATGCATCTCGATTTATCATTAAAAAATAAATCTTAATAGTAAATACCTATGAACTGAGAGAAGAAATAACTTTTATAACTGTCATAATAATAATATGATCAGACAAAATGGATGGTATATATATATATATATGTGTTATATATATACATATACATACATATATATCTATATATATATAATCCCTCTGAAGATATTTGTGAAAATGCAAGACCTCGCTCGTTATTCCTGATCGAGCTAATTTATTTGGATCCTAATTTATAAATTCGTTTACATGATGATTAATACTAAATGTGCAGTTATTTCCTTTTTATGTTGCTTAACACATCATTTACTTTCAATTAATTTAGAGTAATTACTGAAAGAAAATTAATACATGCGATGCTTATTCTTGTGAAATACTGACACACAAAAATAATACATTATATTATAGTCCCTGATTTTTTAAAGATAGTTTTTTTATCCAATTTTAGCATGACTCCAAATTTGTCGTAAGCACGACATAAATCGAGCCATTTTGTCTGTCAATTGTTAATTAGATTTTACTAATTGTTATTAAAAAACAAATCAGGCTTTTTATTGACAGTTCTATGGAAGAATAAAACTGCTCAATATTAAATACATTATGTTTCTTTTTAAGTAAATAATTATATGTTTTTGCTTTTTTTCTTTTCATTTCTTTCATATGTAATATATCGGTGATTTCTTTTGTATCAATAATTACTGCATTCTCATGAAGTTATTTTAAGTGTCAAAAATCGCATATGACGCAACCCTATATATAATGAAATTATTAAAAATTACAGAAATTGCAAAATCTAAGTTCCTTAAACTAAATATAGATAATTTTAATTGTAATGACATGATACTTTGAAAATATAATACAATTAGGAAAGACATTTTAGTTGCTCTGTTTAATATGATATAACCATTTGGAAACCTTGTATATAACCGTTGACATGATTCTACATGTTGGTTTCTGATGGTTCATCAAAATAAATGATACATTTTAATGGTTCAAGATTATAAGGAATCTAGCATGTATATCTCATGCTTCTAAACATGACAACAGGCACTTTATAGTGTCACAAAATGCTCCTACATTTGAACCTTGTTTTAAAATTTCATCGATCATCCGTTCATTTGTTTTAAGACACGTTAATGATAGTTAGATTTGACCTGTAATGAAGAACACACGTGACCGGACAAAGTTTGTCCATATTAGGATGTTCTTATTAACTAATGTTTTAGTAAGAAGGCCTTATGTATCTTAACGTGTCTTAGCAATGCAAATGAGAAAAAGTACTTACTTTTGTTTATCTTAATATTACAAAACTAATCTTGATTTGCAAAAATGAAATACTCTAACTGCACAAAGCACAAATATAACTCAATTAGCGATACTATATATATATACATTTATATCTATATCTATATATATATATATATATATATATATATATATATATATATATATATATATAGATGTAGAAATAGATATATATGTATTAACACAATGCGATGATTGTGATATTAAAGATAAAAGAAAATAGTTAAGGCATTTTTAGTTTAATAAAACATAGTTCTGCGTAATAACATCTGATTATAAGAACGTGACTTTTGAGAACGTTTAAAACAAGTTAGGCTATCGCTTATATATATATCTATGTCATATTGACAGACAAAAAGATTGAAAACATATTGCTCTGCTCCTCATAACTTCATTCGAAAAATATAAGTCTGACATGAAGACCAATTTACTTTTCTCCTACAATTTTTTTTGTCAAACCATAATAATGTATTAGAATAAGTCTTATGTACTTGTTCACATTTGTTTATGGTATTATCTAATAAGGATCCTTGCTATAAATAATGTGTGTTTGTAGCTAACTCTGATCTTCAACTTTAGAGTCAATAATACTATTTTTACATCTTTAGAAAATAACTGACAGACACTTATCTATCCTTGATGATGAATGTTGATAAAAAAAGCTTTTCAGGCAATATTTACGTCAACTTACATTCTTTCATTTTTCAACATCTGCTTAATTTGACGTTAAAAATTTTTAGCAATCAATACACATCATCGAGGCAAACAAGGTCTCTGCCGTCAGATCGTTCACAGTTTCTCTGATTTAACTTTTTCTCCTCACAACATGCGAGAGTCGAGCAATTTAAAAACTTTGAAACCATTTCTCGATACTCTTCACGTATCGGATAAGTTCTATCTATTTATGATCTATATATATATATAATATATTTATATATATATATATATTTATATATGTTTATTTATTACATATATATTATTGAATTATTGTGCCGTTTCCGTTTTGGGAGGGTGGTTCGTTATTCTTTCACATAGTCATATTTATGATCACTTTTGACCATAGTCTTTCACTACTCTTTCAATGACCTTTAGCAGCCTCTTTTGCTGCCATAATTAAAGGTGTTAAGGAGGCCAGTGGCCTTGCTAACTTCAAAAAAGGATGCTGTAAAGCAATGTCAAATGTGTCTAATGGTACAATAATAACATTATTAAACATAACAACTATCTTTTATTAACTCGATTTATTACCTTTAATAATTCTGAAGCTGCAGATCGTTTTTCAACTTCAACTTCTAAACATTGGTCTAAGAAATCTTGGAAGATACCAGATAATTTATCCTTTTCTTTAATTTCTGGTTTTCCATTTGTTGCAATTAAATACAATGCTCTTAGTGGATTTTCATTTAAATATGGTGGTTCTCCTTCTATCATTTCAATAGCCATTATTCCCAATGACCATATATCTACCTGTTTTTCAATAATTTTTATTTAATACCTTAATAATTAATATCAATCGATTATTATATATAATAATTAATATCTATTTACCTTTGGACCATATTGCTTTCTTGTAACTACTTCAGGTGCCATCCAATATGGAGTTCCAACCATTGTAGTTCTTTTACTTTGTTCTGGAGAAATTTGTGCACAAAACCCAAAATCAGTTAACTTTACACCCCCATCTAGACCAAGTAGGATGTTGTCAGACTTAATATCCCTATGTATAACCTGATTACAATGAAGGAACTCCAATGCTTGTAAGACTTCTCTGCATACAGCAGCTATTTGGCCCTCATCCATACAAGTTTCAGTCACAACGTCAGTTAAACTACCACCAGGTAAATATTCCATCACTACCCATAATTCTTCTCCTACTAAATAACTATCCAAATAATTTACAACATTCGGATGTTTATTCTCCCGCATAACTAAAATTTCATTTATTATCAATTCTTTTTTCGGCTGTTGTGAAAGATTCATTTGTTTTATCGCAACTTCCATTCCTGTTGATGTTTCAATTGCTGTGTACACTGTACCTGAAGCACTGATGGTAAACATATATTTATTTTGTTGTTCTTTTTTTTCTCAGATATTATACAGTAGACAAAATATTATAAAATTTATATTTGTGACTTACCCTTGTCCTATTTTTTCCATTTTTGTATATTTTCTATTTGGATCTCCCACACTTACAATTGTCCTAAGCTTTTCTAGTATTTCATCATCCGACATTTTCTTTTTTCTTGCTTTATCACTTTGTGCTGGTCGTGTTTGATCAGTCGTAGTTGATGTCGGTGTTGCTTGATTTTTATTTCTATCTAACTGTGATTGATGTTGTTGTTGTTGTGGTGTTCCATTCCTTTGAGGTGACCCTAGTGTAGTTGCCAGTGGTGGAGGTGGTTCTTCTTCTATAGGCTTTGTATACTGGATATTTAAATTTAATATTTTATAAGATCAATCTTAAAATTATCTCTTATTTTCATCATTGTACATATTAAAAAACTTACTATTGACTTTGTACGTTCTGGTCTAGCAGAAATAGGCGGAGGTGGTGGTTCATCTTCTTGTTCAGAACTAGTTGCACAAGCATCAGTTGGTGTACTACTGGGGCTACTGCTACTTACTCTGTAATGTTATTGTTTCTCAGCAAATATTTAACTAATAGTTTTTTCATAATGTAAAGATTGTAAAAGGCTCACCTGCTCAATGAATGTTGAGAGTGAGAACTTCCTGAAGCCTGAGACATTGCCTGACCACGAATAGTACCTACACCTGTACCAACAGTAACACCCATACTTCGCGGACTACTTGCTCTTTCTATTGGAGCTGGGTGTGCAGTTTGAATGATATCTGTATTATTAATATAACAAGTACAAAAGTTTTTTCCTTATAAAAAAGAAAATTTATATTATAAACTTACCTACAACTCCAACCATCTTAGTTGTAGTCATGTACTTAGAACCTTTTGTTTCTTTACTGCTACTATCATACCAGTTTAAAACATCCAAGACTGCTTGTGGGTTTTTCTTTTGTTCTTGTTTACTAATATTACTGGACATGAGAAGTCTTGCCCAAGCTTCTGGCATTCCCTATGGATGATAATATTATATTTTAAACCAGTAGAAGTCATAGTCATATTATAATAAGGGAAAGTCAAATGTAACAGGTAGACAATGCTGGCTAGACAGATCCTACTTGCTAAAGAATTTGAAAAAATTATAGGGAAGAGATGAATTATTAAGAATAGATATTTTAGGATAAAACATGCAAATGTAAGGTTTGTATGTTTCGTTTAATATATTCAATAAATTTTTAATACAATTTAACGTTCACCAAGATTCATTCTGCAGGAAAGCAATAATGTCAGATGCCATGTTGCCTAAAGCCTATATTAATCTACAAAAGCATTTATGCTTATGAAGTCTATAACATATCTTACAGTTTGAATTGAACGAAAGAATTAGTTTTTCTCAACAGCAACGAAAACAAACTTTTAAACAAGATGTATGTACAAGATAAAATACAGGCAAAGTAAGTCTGTGGTCATTTGAATTTACTTACTTTCAGTGGCAGCTTGAAAGAAATAGTGTCTAGTTAGTTTTTCATGTGAGAAAATAATATGTATAAGAAGCTGAGACAAATTACCAAATTACCGTTCCACAATGTCCATACGTATGTGAAAAAATGTTTGAAATTTAATTTCTGTAGATACGGAATATCCATATGAATATTTTTAATTCCATATTGTTTATCATTTATTTATTATATATTATATTATTTGGATATTCCGTATCATGGTACAACAGCAAAGCAGGAAGCGAGTGCATTTTAAACGACGTTAAAAAGTAAGTAACAATAATGAAACATACCGTAAATTCACCGGTAACAGCATCAAATCCAACATGTACTGTATGTTCAAAATTTGTTGGATAACTGATATTTGGTTTATCTTTATTTTCTTTCACCTTCATTTTGCCTTTCAATGTCTTTTTCTTACGTTCATCTGAATCTGGTTCTTTAGGTAGTGGGCGCATATCCACTGGTAAATTTGGTGCAGATTCACCTCTACAACATATTCATTATTTAGTTTTAATACCTTTTTATTTGATTTAATAAATAAGCTATTAATGTAAAACTTTATAGAAAGAATGTATATGTGTTATTTTATTAAAAGATGTAACAGATATAATAGAAATAAAAATCAATAAATATACTATATTTGGTTAGATTAAGATTATTTGAATCGTTGTTTTTACAAATATAAAAATATTCTCAAACTGATAAAAAAATTGTTTACATATTGTAAGTTCATTGAAGATAAAATTTGTGTACATTTTTTAAATGTGATAAATGTATCACTCAAATAACACACTCAGATTTTAAAACTTGGCCCCCTACATTAGAATGTCAACGTATCTGAACTGAGAGATTTTATTTTTAGCAACTACTAAATTAGTGGTAGTTCTTCTATTTTTGGAAGACTCAGACTTGTATATATTATAAAGAAAACAATAAAATTATTAACTATCATAAAATTGTTGATTATAATTGTGGTGATAGTTGATTATCAGCTTACCAACATACAACAGCAATACTTTTTATCATTTCTTTGTTCATATGTAGAAACATATAATTAAGAACTTTGTAAAATACATAAGAGAATACTATATATGTGTGTTATAAGATAGCAATATTAAAATGTCAAACCCATAATCCTTATTTACAATTTGTTATAGTTATTAAATTCCTTTTTATTAATTATGAGCTTAAAGTTAAGCGTAGCAATAGCTAATCAATATCCAGTAAAAAAGATCAGATGATACAAAGTAATATGATGTTTGGCAATGAAAGTATGTACAAATATGACAAGCACATGTACCTATTAGATGTCAGTCGTACAGGAGGTGCAGGAGGTTTATCTTCTTCGTCTGACATATTGCACCTGCTTCTTTCTCTTTGTTGCCAGTCTATTTTTCGTGGCTGCGTTTCTGATATTCTATTATAGAAATGAAATTATTCACAACGATGCTTTTCAAAGTTCAATCAACAGTCTTATTTCTTGGAGTTTTACAAATTAAAGAGTTTAATCACAGTATACTAGAAATCTTGCTGGCAATAACACTGGTTCTAAGACTCATTTAACACTACTATCATATTACAAAAATGATTTTTTCCTTGATGAAGTGAGGACCTTTTTTCAGTGAATCTTCGCTCGATTAAATTACGTATCGTAGATGAGAGGGAAGATATTAGATAAACCGGTAGAAGACATGGATCGGAACGAATAGCAAGATGCCTCCCCTCCCACCTCGTGGGTGTCACTCTTAAAAGGTTGCTCCAAAATGGGAAAGAAGGGAGAAAATCCGTTTCTCTTGGTATCGTTAAGAACGAACGGCGTCCTCGAACAGGTCAATGTCGCGACGATGGGGTATACTTGAAGACGGGGGACAGCCGGGCGCCTCGGAAGCGTGATTCACGCACGGGTGCAGGCAAAGCACCCCGCCGTATCCACGAATCTTTCTCCTTCTACTTGCTTTCTACTCTCTTCTTTCTCAGAGTCGCGTCGCGGCTATCTTTCTCGCCCCCACCCAATACACAGGAGCAGCCGCCACAGTCGCGGTTCTACTCTCTTCTCCTTTTCTATCTGCCACCACCGCCGTACTTGGCCGCACTCGCTAAGGAATGAATACGATATATACCGTATATATATGGCGCCGCTTCAGCCACACGTCCGTGATGTGCCACGCTTGGACACGGCGGAGGTGGAATCACGCGGCGCTTCGTTCCTTTATCGATGCTACTTCATTTCGCGCTCATAATCGCAGCCCGACGACGATCGGTTTTTCTATTTATTTTCCCTACTTCTTCCTACGGGTCTTTTCGAGACCGATAAGAAGCTCGAATCACCGCCGTGGCGGCTCTCTACACTGCACAAGCGCCGCCACACTAGAATATCCTGCTATTTCTTTTTTATCTCTTTCCTATTCTCTCTATCCTTTCTCTCCTTTCTACCTTTACTTTTTTTTTATCATTTTTTTCCTCTCTCTAGTGCAGTGATACCTTCTATCTTTATCGTCTCTCTCTTTTCATCTTTTCTCGCTTTCACTCTTCCTATCCCCTTTTTCCTTTCCCGCTACACTCCATCTTTCAATGCTAGTACCTCTTTTCGCAATACATACATGATTATTGCCATTAATGGTTATGTATGTGTACAGATTGCTATATAGCACATATTTCTTTGTACACTTTCGAATCGCATGTATGCGCGTCGTCACATGCGTATAATTCGATGTCTTAACGTTAAATTCAAATATAATCATTTTTTCATGAATCTTGTATAATTCGTTTACTTTTACATTATGATAGAACATTAAAATGATATTGTCGCCATTTTGGAATGACAGTACGTAATAAAGTAAATGTACTTTATTTCATTTATACTCGAAACAAATAATGATTGTAATAATAGAAGGAAATCACGAAGTAGTACACGAATTATTATTATTATTATTATTATTTCTCTTATGTAAATTTCATTTTTATTATCTGATTAATCGGGTGATGTATTATCGTTAGATTCTTTTCACATTTTATAATAAATACGTTTTTTATTGATAATTATTTATCTAATCAATTAAATTTATATCATGTTTTTTATTATGAAAATTTTTTCTGATATGTTATTTTCTATCAATTTTTGCAATAGTTTCGAATATTTATAATGATATTCTAAAATTATGAATATAAAAAACGCGGTTTTTGAACGGGCCACTATAATGAGATCATTTATTGGTTAGTAAATAAAAACAATTAACCAATCAGCAAATTCCAGGTCAAACGTGGTGCGATACTGATTGGTTAAGGAGAAACATAATGTGAACTTTATGCAATGTCTTTCGAGTATAACAGAAAGTGGTGAACAATAACTTCATTTTATTTGATTTAATATCATTCTGACTTGTTATATATATTTTAACGAATGTTTTTAATTTCTTATATCTCGTATATATGACAGTTAACATACATTTGAAGTTTAATACATAAGAGATTTTATTCAACGTTAGTCTATATTTCAATTATCATTTAAGAATAAAATAAATTTAATTTAAAATATTACAGATTTTATAATGATTTGTACAAGATAAAAGTTTCTTTTGTTATTGCTGTTTATTTATGATTAATACGCAAAAGTTATCTCTATATAGGTAATGATAACGACTTCACCAGAATAATATATGTAATACTCATTGTTAGTAGATGTAATTTTTTCTGTGTATTTGTGTATAGCAATATCGAATTTTCAGTGTATTGTGATTCATTATCTTATAAAAGGAATATTATTATTTGTGGTTATTGCTACTTCTATTGAGGAGGGCGTATCAGTTCTACAATTCTTTGAATCATTTTTAAATAAAATCGTATAACCTCAAATGAGATTTGACATATGCTTGTTATTATGGAAATTATTTAGTTAGTTGATTATTCTACATTTAATCGATTAATTAATAAGATTTCATCATAGACAAGTTATTATCATAAATAGTGTTACTTAAAGGAATTTAATCTAGAGATCCAAGATGAAGAAAAAGGTACAATGACTTTACATTACAAAGTATTAGTATAGCTAATAATATAAGACTATTATCCATTTTCTTTAGTCTACATATATAATATATACATATATGTATATTCTTTAGGTTTTGTTGATGGGTAAAAGTGGTTCAGGAAAGACGAGTATGCGTAGTATTATTTTTGCCAATTATATAGCACGTGATACTCGTCGCTTAGGTGCAACAAGTAAGCATTTAAAATGTATTATTATGATTTGTTATTGATTTTATATTATTAATTTGGTTATATTCATAATAGTTGATGTAGAACACAGTCATGTTCGTTTCCTTGGAAATTTGGTATTAAATCTTTGGGATTGTGGAGGTCAAGAAGCTTTCATGGAAAATTATTTTGCATCTCAGCGTGATAATATATTCAGAAATGTAGAGGTGTTAATTTATGTCTTCGATGTGGAATCAAGAGAATTAGACAAAGATATGCATTATTATCAGAATTGTTTAGAAGCAATATTGCAAAATAGTCCTGATGCAAAGATCTTTTGTCTTGTCCACAAAATGGACTTAGTTCAAGAGGATCAACGTGATTTGATACTTCGAGAGAGGGAGGAAGATCTCAAAAGACTGAGCTTACCGCTTGGATGCACTTGTTTTAGAACTAGTATATGGGATGAAACTTTATATAGGTATGAACTCAGATTAAAATAAATTTCACATATAACTTATTATCTGTATATATTTCTTATTATTTAATATGTTATTGCTTCTATTTATTATGAATCATTGATTTTACAGAGCATGGTCTTCTATTGTTTATATGTTGATACCTAATGTAGAAGAATTGGAACAAAGTTTAAATCAATTTGCAAAAATAATTGATGCAGACGAAGTACTGTTATTTGAAAGAGCAACATTTCTTTTAATCAGTCATTGTGAAAGACAGCTTCACAGGGACGTACATCGTTTTGAAAAAGTTTCCAATATTATAAAACAATTTAAATTGAGTTGCAGGTAAAAGGAATATAATATTTAATAAAATCTATTATACATTCAATAAATGATGTATATAATTCTTTTTTTTTTTTTTGCAGTAAGTTAGCAGCACAATTTCAAAGCATGGAGGTAAGAAATAGTAATTTTGCTGCTTTCATAGATGTATTTACATCAAACACATATGTGACAGTTATTATGTCAGATCCAGCTATTCGTAAGTATTTGTCATTTTGATAATTATATTATATGAAAGCTATTGTTTTATATAATTAATTAATTTCAAATAATTTTCTATTTAAGCATCGGCAGCAACATTAATTAATATTCGTAATGCACGTAAACATTTTGAAAAATTAGAACGTGCTAGTCAAAGTTCAGTATTAAGTAGATAGAAGTCAGCTCGACCCAGGCGCATTGTCACCCGGGTCCAAACTGTTAATGACTGTTGAATTTAAGAGTCTGAAGGAATGACCAATATTCGGCAATCTATTTGCTGAAAATAATTCATCGAATAATTATAATATCCAGCTTTTATTATGAGCATACATGACAGGAATATGAATAACTATACAGGGAATTTTTCTTAATTTTTTCCTCACAATTAATTGCTATGTTTGATGATGCTGTAAGATTCTATATCATCTCATAATAATTGTGGATCCATGTAAACCTGTAACAAGTAATCCAGTATCAACAGCCATAAAAAAATATTTTGTTTGAATTATTTATGATGAATATATCATTGATTTTGAATCCTGAATTATTTCATTTTTTAGATTGAACAGTATTCTTGTAGTTCGATGTTATAGGAATATCTGACATTGAATTTATATAGCGGTTCTTATGATCTTCTCAAAAATATATATATATATATATATATTTTCTTATACTGTATATTTAGTTTATTAAAATAACGTACAATCAAGATATGAAGTTTATCAAGTTATAGGAGTAAATGAATGATTACAATACATTCTCAACAATATGATATTAATATTTATACATGCCTGTATGTTTTATCTTAAATGTGTTAAATCAAATATTAAATTTGAATTGCGCTGCCTCGCACATAAATGAAGTAATTATTAATCTATGATTGATATTATGGATTAACGGCTGTAATTGTTTTTAAATATAAATAAAGTAAGTATAGTCTAATAACTTTGCATTTATATGTGAATAGATTATGTATTTTCTAATTATGCGAATAAATATAAAATATAGGCTTTATTTTATTAATACTGTCAATACTTTCGAAAAATAGTCGATCAATAATTGAGAGATAAGATTGATAAACGTTTCAAACTTCACGCCATTAAATCGACAAATGGCGGACTTGTGTATTGTCATCGTTCTAAACGTAAGCAAGACAGTTAGTCTTTTCCAACGTAATTCGTAATAATGGATAGAATAATTAAAGGTATAATGAAATATAGACAATGTCATAGAGAAGGAATGGTGAAACAATTTCAAAAAGTCAAAGATCATCCCGAGGTACGTTATTTATGATATATTTAATATTCTTTTCTAATGATAATTTATTACTTGATTACATGTGCTTTCCTCTAACCTGTTTATTATTTATAAGTTAATTATGAAAAGTAATAATTGCATGTGATATACATATTGAATAATTCAAATAATCAGTAAAAATAAATAATAATGTGTTATTATTAAAAAACAATTGACAATTCGTTACAATTAAATGAATTACATTAACAATAATTACTGTGTCCCTGAACTGTTTTTAACTTGTGAACTATTGATAAATTTTTTTTTTTGTGTAGTAACGAAAGATGTTTCATATGTTTCTTAAATGCCCTTTGACATATTTATTATATATGGTAGCCTTTACGATTTTCTACTTTATCGACTGATTATTTTATTGATTAGAAAGTAAATTAGGAAATTTTGTTATCTACTTAATATTTTTTTAACGTAAAATTTTTATTTTTTTTTTTTTTGACGTAGATTCGCGCTAACTTTAATATTATTGATTTATTTAAAATCGAGAGGATTTTTTTTTTTTATGTAGATTATATTACGTACGAAAGAAGATAAGAAAATAAATAATGATACAAATTTTACGATAGGAACCGCGTTATTGATAATTACTTAGGAACAACGATACGATCGATAATTCTATTTGAACACGAATATTCGACTTTATTTATTTTATAATTGACATTTGTCGTTCCTCTTATCATAGCCAAAAGCAGTATTCTTTACCTGCATGGATTCCCGGATGATACCAACTAGATTTACGGAAACTAATGTTGGAGATATGTTTGTCGGTACGAGACTTCATTATGACACTATCACACATAATGTCTGCTATTTGACTATTTCTATATGAAGAATCTGGAATTTCTAATGCATTGTGGTGTATCGAAGATTGTCTATAAGGTGACGTTCATCAAATGAATATTAATTGAACAAATGCAATTTGAGGAATATATAGTATTATAAATTACATGATGTTATGCACTGTAATTTCATTGATTAATATAAGAAAATTTTGTCTTTAGTCTTGTTTGAGAATGGCACCTTTAAAGTATCAAAATACATTTGTTGCTAAAAAATGAAAATGTCGACCATTTGCGATGTCAATTTTGATTTTTTAAGGAATTATTTTTCTTTCTTTTTTTTTTTTAGTGAGAAATGCAGGAAATCTGATTCCACATTCTCAACATTTCGCAGATGAACTCACTATGTGCGAGCCAGCTGCTTTGGAACTTGGTTGTGTTGTCAATGACATAAAACATATTATAGTTTGTGGGCATAGTGATTGTAAAGCTATGAATTTATTGTATGCATTAAAGGATGAAGAATTTGCCTCTCAGGTAGAATTTCTTTTTATATCATGTCAAACATATACATATATGTGCATTATCAGACTATTGTCATAGAAAAAGAAATAATATTTGAATTTCAGATGAATCGAAGGATATCACCATTAAGAGCATGGTTATGCGCACATGCCAGTAGCAGTTTAGCTAAATTTCAACAGCTTGAAATCACTGGATTTCGCGAGCCTATTCTATTTCAAGCAGAAACGCCATTACGGAAATTTGTTGTTTACATTGATCCTGAAAATAAGTTTGCCATAGAAGACAAATTGTCTCAAGTAAGTGACAATAGATAGATACTTATTCATTAAATATGAATTTAATTTAATATTTAATTGTTTTGTAAATAGATCAATACATTGCAACAGCTTCAAAATATAGCCTCTTATGGTTTTCTAAAGAAAAGATTAGAGAGGCACGAATTACACATTCATGCGTTATGGTTTGATATTTATACAGGCGACATTTATTATTTTAGTAGAGCTAACAAAAGATTCGTTGAAATAAATGAGTTGACAGAGACACCTTTGCTCAAAGAAATCAAGAAATATTATTCTTAGGTGTTTTGATCTTGAGTTGGAGCTCAAAATCTCATGCTTAGCGATTTAATCGTGTAAAGATTCGTGAATTATTTTTTTTTCACGAGAGGTCGCTTTGTGATTGCATTTTTCAGTCCTTGTTAAATTTGATCCTTCAATTGTATGCGACGTACCTGAAAATAATGTTATATTTTTTATTTCCTTTTATATATATTACACAACTTTTATTGATTTTATATAAGCATAATATTTCGAATAACAAATAGGAAACAATCATATTGAATAATTTGTAAAATAATATATTTTCTTCATCATTGTATTATATACATATAATTGTATTATATATATATAATTCACAGTGCTGTTATAAGGATATATGTGATAGTAATTTGATGCTAAGAAAAATGAAACTGCACAAAGTTAAACGTACCTAAAAAAAAGGAAGATTATTTTTGGAAAATGTAATTTTAATAAGACGTTTGTTACCAAATAACTCAGAGAATGTATATCTATGCACATTATTTTCTTATGTACTGTACTTCTTAATTTAATGCAATATATATATATATATATATATTTCTTTTTCTCATTTTACAACTTTTTCGATCTCTTCTATTACCTTCTATTTCAATCTATTGTACCAAATTTTAACGGAATATTTTTTTGGAATAGCACGATTGGCAGATAAAATTTATTCAAAATTATTTTATCATTATTACAATTTTTCCATAAAAATAATTGATTTATTCAATCTGATATCGATCGATTCAATTGGGAACGGTCTTCAAGCAAATTGAAACGAAGAAATAAAAAGCAGAGGACGCATCCATCGAACGATGAACGAACAGCTTTGCGTTCGAAGGAATTAGAGCATGCCATTCCCGAAAGAGAAAGCAAAACAATGAAGGAAGGTGCCCTGAGTCAGCCAGGACGGCGAAAACACATCGGGATCGCATTAATTTATGCATCTTTGATATCAACAAAATTTAATTTACTATTGATGAGAAATAAAATCGGAAATGCAATAGATTTCTCGGATCGCCGTAAATAACATTTGAAGTATATAGGATTTAATTTAAAATAGGATTTAAAAAGAAATAATATAGTGGTTTAAAAGTGCTTGTTATTTACTATATTTTAGGATTAAGTATCCTATTATATATACAGGCAACCCCTCTATAACACAGTTAATTCGTACCATATTATGAGGAAATAATATTCGTCGTGGATGCGTTGAATGCAAGTTAATAATAATAATAATAATAAGAAGATGAAGAAGAAAGACAAAAAAGAAAGAAGAGGAACGTTTCGTGGCACGAGTAACTCGCGCTTTTCAGCTCGTTTCGCGGTAAAAGTGAAGAGGACTCGCTTCTCTCTGTCTAAGCGAATAGTTGGATAGTTGGGCCGGTTAGGCCGGTCTACGGAGTGTGACGGGCCTACGGGCCACGAGTATCGGGAAGGCGAAGAGGAGGATCACGGAGAATTTACTCTTCGATGCTCGTAACTCGAAGAAGGAGAGCTTCTGTGTCTTCCTTCCTCTTTCTCTTCTCCTCTCTCCTACCACATCTTATCCTCCTATCCTCTCTTACCCCGCGAACCGCGCTGGCATACTGCCCTGAATCCTTCTAGGGTATATATGTATGTATGTACCGTACGAAGCTTCGTTATTTCTACGGACACCCACGTAATTTAATCAAAAGACCGATCATACCAATTATATTATGTGATAATTATTAATAATATTATTTCGTAAATATTTTATAATAATTCATTAATCTTCTTATGTTATGTTTATGGTTTATATAATTTTTTATATAATCTTATATCTGTTATTTCAACGAATAATTAGAATTTAGGTTGTAAAGTGTATATAGATACACACTTTTAGATCATTTTTAGTAATTTTCTTCTATTATTTCATCAAGATTCACTTTTTTATTAAACAATGTAATTTAAATGATCGAATGTCTGTTTAAACAATATTTTGTAGTATTTATATGCTATATATGTGTGCATATATATATATATATATATATATATATATATATTTATATTCTATATATACTATATATATATTATATATTATTGTCTTGAAGAAAAAAGTTTCGGATTCATCTCAATCAATGGTAAGTCACCCCAAATTTATAAAGTCAAAAAGGTTCTTCGATTTATATCTTCAACCGTAACAAAATAGAAAAGTTTTTTTTGGTGTAAATAGTAGGTAGCAATACTATCGTAAAATTAGATTGGATTCGGTTGCAAAATTTTCGGTTAACCATAGATTGGTATACCTGCCAAAGAGACACAGGTTCTATTGAGAAAAGTTTCGAGAGCGCGAAGATTTTTACTGAGATCGAATTGGCGGAACACCAAATGGAACCACAGGAGGCAAAGACCACCCTTGGACAAAATAGGAAGTCGAAAAGCAGCGAGAACATTGGTCGGCTTTTCTCAACCGTTGGTCGACCGCAATTCTTTAAATTTTTACTTCCGTGTGACTCTTTTTCTCTTATTCTCTTTGTAAACTTCCTTTCAATCGCCCTTTTTACACCATAGATCTTTACTTTTGGGAGACAGGTTGAAGGATGCGAAAGTTTCAAAAAATGAAATTCTGCAAAGTGTCTTGTATTCTGTATGGACCAGTAATTTTTATACGACTAGAATGGACGTATGATTTCTCTTAAAAGAATTAGTCGAAATTGTAGAATACAATTCTTTTTTTAAATCAAAATCGTCGCTAATTGTAAATGTAATTGTACTCAAAAGATTTTTTAAATTAACTTTCTTAAATATCATACTTTCATGATTTCTATTTATTTTTTTTCAATAGAAATCATCCCTTTTCTCAGTCTTACTGAGATTCCTAATTCACCCTACATATGTATATACACATACGTATGTACATACATATATACGTATCTTCCTGAATTTCAACATACGTAACTAATACTTTATTCGGTATTATTTGTAGTGTTATTAATTACGGTTGGTGCTATACGTCCGCGCGTCATCATTAATTTTTGCCACGGTTCGCGGCCTTCTCCGCAACGAAACACAACGGAGCAACGCAATGTAGGAATATAAAGTTTCGGAAAAATACAGGAGCGTAACGAAGTGGTAATGCCACCGGTGGCTGCAGTATGTTATGCCTCGGCACACACCACTGGCCACGCTATCTTTTTCTTTGGCGAGCGCGGAATGGAATAATAAAAAAAAAAAGGAAGAAAAGAAAAAGAAAAAAAAGAGATCGCGCGAAATCGTGACATCGTTCCTATCGTTTGCGCGCTTTACCAAAGCAAAAATCAATCTTAATTTCTACCCCTTTGGTTTGATTCAATGAATTACCTCCCCCTCACTTCAAGTAAATTATATTTATGTAATGTAAATAAATATTTTAATTAATCTCGTAAATGTAAAATCAATTCGCTTCGAATAAAGAGAAGTTTTATTTCTTCCGTATGTTCTATCGTAAAACTTTTACGTATTTGTAGTGAGTTTCTTTTTAGCTATCAAAGCTTCTTCTAAAATGTAATGTATGAATAAATTTCTTTCGTAACTTTCTTAGGTTTTTATCGAGATCTTTATTATCGAAATTTTTTACTTTCGTCTGAAAATCAATTATGTAATAGGATATTGTTAAGATGAGCAATGAATTTATTATAAAATATTAATAAATTTATCGCTTAATATAATGCTGCTATTATTAAATTTTTCGAATTTAAAATTATTTACATATATAATATTAAAATCATAAAAATCATTTTATGAAAGGAATAATTCTATGACACAATTTACAATTAGGTATGTTTACTTTTTAAACAACAAAATTATGCAATGAATTGAAACAAACGTGTGTTTGAAAATTGCTAGTCAACGTGACAATTAGAATTACAGAAAAATGATGAAATTTGTCAGCAAAAATCTTACGTTTCATCGTGTCGTCAGTCGCGGTAAAAGTGAGCGTTAAGAAGGAAGAGAAAGATGAAGAGAAAAAAAAAGAGAAAAAAAAGAAAAACAAAAACAAAGAAAATAAAGAAAGAGAAAGAGAAAGAGAAAAAGAATGTATATTCTCGCGTAAGCTATTCTTGTCTCCGTCACTCTATCCTTTAATAGCGCCGCCGTGTGTGAATTAAAATTTAGGTCGAGGAAGTCACGAGTGCGGTGCGTTTGACACGATTTTCTCCGTTCGTCGGTCGAATGTCAAGGTGTAGGTCCCAAGTCAACGGGCCGCATGTACATATGTATTACGTGCGTATCCAGCAAGCTTTTTCGGACGTCCAAAATTCAAAGCACGACCGTTAGAATAACGTTTAACCGTAGAATCATGGTGTAGCCTGTTAAACAAAATTTTCGATTTCTCCCTCCTATCCCTCCTCCTCCTACCCCTCTTTCTTATGTTATTTTGATCAGTTTTATCGTATATATTCAAAATTATTTTTTTTTCATTTGCAGAGCTTACAAATTATTTATAGCGATCTAAAGTAAGTCAAATATTTATGGTGATCCAAAATATCTATTTTATAATTTATTTATTAGGCGTATAAGTGTCTAAATGTATAATAAAGATTTAATTTTATATAATTGTCTATGATTTATCTATTAGAAAAATATTTATCTATATATGCTAAGAACAGATTTATGTTTACATTGTTCATATCGTAAAGTTTTAAACGATCAAAGATAATCGAGACTGTATAGGTAGATTGTATAGAATTGTATAGAAAATAGAAATATTTTTGTCTAACTTGAAACTAAGATTTGAAACGTTTATTACTTTATTATGAGCCATTAAGTACTTCAATAATACGTTTTTAAGAGCCCGATAGATTCTTGTTCTGATAATGGCCCCTACCATCCGGTGATTTACATTTAGTTAGAATGGTCAGCGATAAATATGATTGTGTTGGCTGGGAATCAGTGATTGGGCAAGCTCGATTAACTCAGTGTGTCGAATGTTTTTCAATGATATCGTTTATTTTTGCACGGTGCTTGCAGAACGTAACGTCATCGATTGCAGTATAATTGTTAAATTATGTTGCAATGGTGCGCACAGGTGCAAGGAACTCTTGAAAGAACATTCGATCGATAAGATCGTCGATCAGCGGCCTTACCTTCGCTTTTTTTCATGTAAAAAAGTATATATACTATTACTACTATTCGTTTATATAGGTATATATACACACACACACACGTATATGTTGTTTGAAGAATTATTTGTGTGGTGATAAATATAATAAGTAACTCTTCGATTTCCACGTTCATGCGAAGTGGCGCAATCTGGATAAGCTGCATCGACTGTGTTATGTAAAGCGACGACAGAAGGAAAAAGAGCCTCTTTCTTTATCACAATCCTCCAGGCATTGTGATCTATCAAGAATAGAATCTAACTTCCTATGAATATACTATAATAAATATATAAGTATATATACTTTTCAAGAGTATACTATAGATAAACATATAATAAATATTCACTAGTTTTCATGGCATATATATTTTTATTAAGCATCATAACATCTGTTAACATTTCTTTTTTTCGTCCTTTTTCAAATGTATGTTAATCTTATAAATCGATAATGGATCTATTGTTAATCGAGGATACGTGTTTAATAGTACGCTAAGAAGACATTAAAAGAAAACAAGAAGATATAATACCACGGAGAAACTCGGTTCGAGTGGCAACCTGGGGTCCTCGTATCGCGTGTGTTAGATCGCGTACGATGGCGTACAAGTTCAAGAACAATGGCACTTTACGTTCTGTATGACTCAGGAGAGGAGGTAGATACGTAGGTAGGTTGCTAGGTAGGTAGATAGTTAGATAGTTAGGTAGGTAGGTAGGTAGGTAGGTAAAAATATAGGTGGGTATATACAATTTTACCAGTCGATGCTAACGAGTCATTGTAGTGGTACTACCAAGCAGTTGCGGGACTGTGATGGGCAATGGCGGCGGCGGCCGGCAGCTCTTGTGTGCCACTAACCCACAAACACACTTACCTATGTTATACTATGCTACTATATATGTACCTATGTGTTGTATAGCTGCTCGTGGATGTCTTCTTTATCATCATCATTGTCGTTGTCTCAACTCCTCGTATTTATACCGTCATTCCCTGTAGGAGAAGCTCGTCTATCTTCTCGTATGCGCGATCGATCACGAAGGATAGTCCCAGTATTCGTGAGAACCCTGCGATCCGATTCCAGCTTCTTCGAACTAACGGTTCGCATATCTCACGGGAGAAACATGTAGCTTATCTCTCGAGACAAATTGTCATTTGTTTCTTTTTATTTTATTTTATTTTTTTTATAAATATATATATATATATATATATATATATATATATATATATATATAAATTGACATGATAATAGAATAGATATAAAGAAACAAAATTATTTACTAGACATACTTGTCCTTATCCATCTACCTACTTATTATTACCTACTTATTGATAATTACTCGAAGGCAGATCAATGTCTTTATTTTATTTTCATGGGTTTCATGCGGGGTTCAAACCTCAAGGTCATTAATAGTCGTTCTAAATTGCATATTAAAACCACCGTGGAAATAATTCCAAGTTATTAAGGACAATTTCTATGAGGAAGAAATTGGCTCACAGCTTATAGCGGTCCGATTACTTTCGAACGCCTCAGTTACGCGGAAATGATTTTTATGTTATTGAATTACTCGATCGTAATTCCAAATGATTTTTCATGTTAAAGCAACTGCGCTATAAAAAATAACAAATGATAATAGATATTCGCCGTTTACTTATGAAATCAATTTTTCTATAATCTTATTTTATTTTACTTTGACAATATGTATTCATTATATATACGATGTATATAAGTGTCTTGCTTGCGCAAGCGTTTAAGTCTCCAGCGTTAAAGTTTCCGATAGAGATTGTATAGAGATTTGAATGAGAGTGATCTATAAAAATATGAATTTCACAAGGCAATTCTAATTAATTCTAATTTCGAGAGTTGATTTATAAAAGAAATTCAATGTTTGTACTTGGTAGATGTGATATAAACAAAACACAATGATCTAAAAAATATTAATTTTCGCAGTATATACCTATCATAATTAATACGTGTTACATACTACTTGATCGAACTGTTGAAGAATGTTATTTTTAAAGAAATTCAATTTTTAAACTCGGCGGGTGTAATAGTCCGTAATAGAAATGACACGAGAATATAACAATGTATTCAATTTTGTGCTCCGTTTCACATTAGCGCGTTATCATTTGTATATACGTGACGTAGGTATATGAACGGCGAAGCAAAGTCTGTTGGTAGTCGACCATAAGCTTGTTCATGAGTAGGTACGAAGTATATACGTGCGAATATATGTATGTGCACACTCACTCACTCACTCTATGCTCATACACATATACCGGGTAAAAATAAAACGTCTCCCCATAACTGCGCAGCCCCGATCCGCGTTTACTCTCCATCTCGATTGGCCTACTTGGTAAACAGGACAAAACTAGAAGAGTGACGGCGTTCCTGCTGCTCGATTAGAAGGAAGCGAAAGAAAAAGAAGAGTGGGAGCGAGAGAATGAATGCGAGAGGGAGGTGAAAGAATGAGAGAGAGAGAGAAAGAGAGGGATAGAGGAAGAGAGAGAAGAAGGAGACAAAGAGAGAAAGAAAGAAAGAAAGAAAGAAAGAAAGAAGGAGAGAGAGAGAAAACTCGTGGACTTTTTATTTTTAAGTGAGAATCCAAGACGAAACTAAGAAAACGAGCGTAAGAACCGAGACCAAGAAAAAGAAAGCAATCTTAAATCCACGAACGAATCATTGTCGTTGTCGCCGACGCCGTCTTCGTTGCCGTTATCGTTATCGTTGGACGATGTGCCACGACCCACTCTTAGTTTCCTATGTTAAACTGTCTTGAAAGGATTTCATCCCACGAGCGACGACGAAATTCCTTCTTGCTCTAATTGCTTCGTCAGACTGCGAAGAGTAAAAACTTGGCCGCGTTAATCGCTCGTTAGAGCATAGCGACTGTCGATTCTCCATCTATGCGTATTTTAATCGATGTTGATTATCGGTATGCCTAATGTCTAATTTCAACTTGAAACTTAATACTTATCTATCTATCTCGATGATGTCGAATTATAAATGTCGATATTGAAGTTTTATAAGAATAATAGAGATGAGATTTGTTCTGAATTTGATCGTATTTGTTTAAAATCCAAATTAGTAGGCCATCCTGGTTTCTCTCAAATCCATCAAGAAACAAATGGGCTACTTTTTCTATTGGCCCAGGGCTAATAACCTAACGAACCTATACCTAATTACATTTTACGAAATTGAGATGGCACAAGTATGCTCGAATATGTTCCGTTCTTCAGCCCTTCTCCTCTTTTTCTTTTTCTTCTTATTTTTTTCTGTCTTTTCTTCTTCTTTTTCTTTTTTTTTTTATTCCTTTCTTTGGCCATTTTGCCGCCTACCGAAATCCGGAACCACCGACGATATTTGGAGGCCGCCCTACCCCTCTTCCTTCTCAACCCCCCGCCGTCACACACTTTTCAGAATGTCCTCATTTTTTTGGGGTCTCGGACTCTCGACCGCCGCGTGACTTCCTCAACTCGACGAACGAAGATCCGTGTGTATAACCATGGTTATCTATATTGGTACTCTAACCGTTCGAGGAATTAAAATTACATCGGCGAGAACGTTAAAGATGTAACGTTGTTCAATTAGCACTCGAATACAGCATGGTCATTAATGACCGTTATGTAAAAGTATTTGCACACAAATGCTATTCTCTATGCAATGGGTCATCGTTTCGTGTAAGTATAAGCACGAAAGTTTTTAATTGTAAGAGTAACTTACTAATTCACGTAATGACGTATATTACATAACGTAGCCGGCAAAGATAAAATAAAATGTGAAGTTAATAGCTCGTTTCTATTAAGTATCTTACGTAGGTATGTATATTGTGTGGGGTATAGAAGTACATAACTACGATGGAACATCTGGTTATTCTTCGATAAAATTACAAATTAGAAGTATCTACGTAATTATTTTAGGATTAGCTATTCAAATATTCCTTCGAGTTAAAGATAAGCAAATAGGATGATTGAAATAATAAGACAAGGGATTAATTATTTCAGTATTATAAAATTCGCCTAAAAATGATATCCGTTGTTAGTTATTTAAATATTCTTATTACTTACAAATCATAATACATCTATTTCGACAATAGATACTAATTTAACTATCGATAAGCGATGATTTATATTACTTATGATATTATCTATGGAACATACTGAAATGATTTAAAAGAATCTTTAGAATTGCACGTTTATAAGTGAAATGTATTTAAGATGATTAAAATCAACGTCATTCAACATTACATTCGTAATTTTACGTAGTTATACAATTTATTTGTATGAGATTATTCTACAATGTTAACAAAAAAACAAGTCCACGAAATTCACTCTCGTGAGAGAGTGAAACGGCAACGATTATAAATAATTACAAAAGAAATTGTTAAAAAATGTAGTCTTGTGTCACGCGCATATTTATGTAACGCATGGTTTTCGTCGTCCTCGTCCTCATCATCTTTGTCGTCGTCATCATCATCGTCGTCGTCGTCGTCGTCGTCGTCGTTGTCGTCGTCGTCGTTCTCATTGTTGTTGCCGAGAACCACGCCACAGTTCTAACAAGGTAGAACTGTGTAACGGCAACGCGAGTAAATTTCCTCGTAAGTTCGTGGCAACATCCGCGTTCGGTCGAACGTCGATGTGTAAGCGTATACCCCCACTTTTGGGCCATTCTATATCCCCACTATTCCCTTGATAATAGGATGACAAGTGGTGGGGATTAGCCAAGAGGGGCCCACCTGTACGATCGCACGTATGCAAGCACATGTGCGTGATACTTCGAGACAAGGAACATGCCGGTAAAGTAGCTCGATGATTGGTTGAGTGTCTAACATCGGCGTTTTCACTCTATGCTTCGTCGAATGTAACACGTACGAAGTAGATATATAGATATATACATGCATATATATATATATATATATATATATATTTATATATATATGTGATGCTATATACATCGAATATACTCAGCTGCTTCTTAATAGGAGAATGCAAGCTTGTCGAGTCCTTGCCAAGGCCGATCGAACTTGCTTTTTCTTCGCTACTATCAAAGACCCGTTGACATTTTTTTCTTTTTCTTCCTTTTTCCCTTCCTTATTTCCTTTTTCTTTTTTTTTTTTTTTCCCAATTAACAGCTTTTCAATAATTGATCGATGATTTATGGAAATCCGAAGTAGTATTTACTGAGAATATAATCTAATGAGTTATGTTCTCTATTATTACTCATATGAAAAAGATAATTTTCGTTTTATACGATAGTTTAAATATTTTAGTACGTATCATTTCATCAGATTACTCTTGAAAACAATTTTTATTTTTTTCGAATATGTGATATACTGAATATTTGTTAATTTTTCACGGATAATTGTTAACTTGTATTTCAAAATTATTGAATTAACCGCAATTTATTTTAATAGATTCAAACGTCAAAAAAAATAAAATTTTTGATGAAGTAATTTTGAAACGTCAAGTCTTTTATGTTCGGTTTAAGGGATATCGTAAACCACTATGTATCCGTGAAAATTTACGATTTTACCTGTCCATCAAGAATTGGAAAATTTACGACCTTGAACAACGGGGGGGGTATTTTCTAACTAACACTGGCTCGAATTGCATTGGTAAAGTGTACAAGTGTCCTAAGGGTCGTGAAAAGTAATGAAAGGATGCTCGGTAGCCATCGTGGTTCAAACATTTTCGCTCGTGACCTTTTCCATCAGCGTAATATGTCGTATCATGCAAAATATTTCAATTTTTAACAATTTAAAAATATTTTCATGTTTGTATTTTTCAAAAAGAGATATTTCGATAAATATAATTAATTATACAAGAAAAAAGGGAAAGAGAAATAAATAGAAAGTATGTATTATACATAGGTATGTGTGTTTGTGTGTGTATGTGTGTGTAACGTTGAAACATAATAATAATATCATTGTTATTATCTTTGGTTATTTCACTTATTTTATCAACCTTTTGTTATTTTACAATTCCAATTAAACCTTCATAAATTTGTGTAGGTCAAAATGATCTAAAAAATAAAAGAATTATGAAGTTTATTTTTAATGTTTTACGGTAATTTTACTGTACCATCATACGGGTCAAGGTTATTTAACAATATCGATTAGGTGAATAGTTGGTTATTAAGGTAAAACCTAACAGTTTAAAGTGGCCACATTGAATGCCGCAAACCGTTCTTTTTTAAAACTACCGTAAATTTTGAACAACCTTTAGTTGACAGAGTTTCCAATTTTAAAAGGAGAAAAACAAGTTTTCGTTTCATTGTTAAGCGAGAAAAATAACGTCGATGAAAAATCTTTAAAAAGATCTGTTCAATTATTATTTACGACACTAGCAGATATTTTCTAACTTTACTAAAAATATTCGTTTGATTTTTGAGCAATATAAGTAATGTGGATTCATGCATTTAAAATTTATTTCAACGTTCGAACAAAATATCGTGGATATTTTTTTTTTATTAGACATGGTTAAATTTTATCTACATTTAAAATTAAATTTTTTTCCTAAATCAAATAATTTATCAACGAGTTTTTAACTCGCAAGATAAACTTAAAACAAGTTTATAATTGCGATTTATAAAACGATCTTTTGAAAAGGTTTGCATCGTAAAAACTATACGATTACAATGGATATTAGAGTCTATTATTTATTTATTATATTCTAAATTGAACATAGCGTACTGAGTCTTGTTTACAGTAATAAATCTATTAGTTGAGAATTTTACAATATCTTTTTTCTTGTCTTATATTATTCGGTAAAATATTTTGAAATTTATTATCATAACACTTCCATGAGAATAAAAGATATTTTGAAAATTTTTTAATATATTAATTAATGTCATATATAGTATTAAATCTTAGACGGTTCTAACATTTTTAAAAATATTTTTTCTTTTTGAAATAGTTTCACAACTTATATAATAAAGTTACATCATATAAATATATCTACATAATACCAATTATATTTATAATATCGTTGAGCACATAATTATATGCTATATATCATTTCTCTTATAACAAAAGTTACTCTACTGTATAATTGTACATTTCTAGAGCTACATTTAAAATTAGTTTACGAAATAAAAAAAATAAAAAAATAAGAAAATAAAAAAGGAACGAAAGCACGTATTATCGTCTTGTCATGTGTGATACATTGTGAGATGTATCTGTGCAAGAGTGAAATGAACGTGGAAATCGAATGGACGCATTCCGATGACGATACCGAAAGTAGTCGGTGTCGAAAAGAGAATTTTTTTGGATGAATACCGTGAAAAATTGTGCGCGGGGAAATATTTTCTATCGGCATCTCGAAAACTCAGCGTGAACAGGTCGACCGTAAGAAATCGTGCCTCGCAATATTTAGACTCGTACTACTTAGCGTGGAAGAGAAACGAGTAAACTGAGAGGGCAGATTATTTATGCCCTTTCCATAATTCTATATGGGATTTCCACCCGGAAGAAAGTTTTTTTTTTTTTTTTTTTTAAGGGAGAGAGGTATTGGGGACGAGTTCGTTGTCAAAGTCATGCTTTTCCTTTTATTTCACACGCCGTATTTCCGGGTGGTCCAATACCATCTTAAAGGAAAATATTTTCTTACCTTTAACGTTTGAATTACAAAGACATTTTCAACGTTCTAATATAAATTTGCGAATATTATGTGTAGATAATCGTTTGATAAAGTAATTAAGCAAAAAAAGGATAAAATATTATAACAAAAATTAAAAAATAATTATTCTTAATGAAAAGAAAAAACGTTTTAACATAAAATTTCTAACCATATACTTTACAAAGATTTCATTATAAATCATAATAACAATACGAGAATCAATTCTCATATATATAAAAAGATATAAGATGGAAAATGTAAAGATATTTAAATGAATTAAAAAAAAAAAAAAAAAGAAAAGGAAAAAAAAAGAAAAAAGAAGAAACAGATATTAACATTATTGAATATTGTCGAGATTGAAAACCTTCGTATAGTCATTAATAATCTTTATTGAGTTCACGAACGCGTGGCAAAGGCAATAATCCAGCTAATTAGGTACTTTTTTTTTTTTTTACATCGAACGATATTTTCTTCTTGCCTTCACAGTGCATCGTGACGGCCAATGATCGAGAAACCAGGAAAAAAGTGACAGTCTCACAAACAAATAGATATAGATATATCAAGGTAATGATATATATTGTAGAACATCAAAATGCTTCAATAGCGGGAGCATTTCGATTTGCTTAGGTGTGTTTTATTACTCGCGCCTTGAAACGTTCTTAAGTGTCGATGATTCGAATCTCTCTTTACTTTTGAATAATTGTTTCCTTATGGTGCGCTCGTTAGGCGTCACAAGTAGCTCTTGGACTTTTTTTTTCAAGATACATATATATATATATATATATATATATATATATATATATATTTTCCTTTCTGTTCGTTTCATCGTTATAATCGTTGAAACAATTTACGTTTACATTGGCCTGATTTATTGAAGTCGCACGACACTATTGCTTTTCTTGAAGGACGATAACGACACGTGTTCTAACATATTGTCCTTTCAACGTAGTCCTTCACTGTAGTCCTTGTTACCGATCTATCGGTTAACGTGATAAGTCTGTTACGTGATTGTATTATATTTTTCGCAATAGAAGGAGACAACATGTACAATGTTTGTCATTGTTTGTTCTGTTTGTTAACACATCTGGAAAGAGATATACAATTTTCCGTTGCGAATTCTTTTTTTTTATTTTCTTTTTTAGAAGAAAGACAACATAAAAGATACCTACTCAATATTTTGAGAGGGTCATCGAACGTGGCACATTCTGGGCGCGTGACCATTGTCATCTTTCAATGTTTCCTTCTAAATACACTCTACGTCTGCTACACACATGTTTTCCTTTTATATTTATATTCCTCGGACACGTTTAGTCTTGAAGGTTAACTTTTGCCAAATCTTCTTGTGAAAAAGATAGAAACATATACTAAAAAGAGACCTTGCATTTTTTGTATTACTTGTATTTTTGTGAATAACGTTATAATATAAATATTTAATACTTTTAGTGTAAAATATATTCTATTTTATTATAAATAAATGTTATCATAAAAAGAAAAGCCATATGTTGCAAATATTAGATGAAAGAAAAATTATTTATATCGTAAAATCGTAATCAATGTAAATAAAAGGATTAAATTGATTTCTTTATTTACGATTTTTATCTAAAAAATATTTTATGATTCTTATCATTTGAACTAAATAGAAAATATTTTCTTTCTTTTTTTTCTCTTTAAAATACATATTTCATAAAATTACAACAAAACTTATCAAGAAAGATATAGTCATCAGCTTCCTTCAACGATAATGATATTGAATTGTACTACCTGTCTATATATTGTAATATACAACACTATCACAATATATATTTATATCTATAAATTATATATAATCTAATCGAATATAACTTGATTTAATGAATCCTCAAATTTCTTTTTGTTGTTTCTTATCTATTAATAAATATATTGAGTCAATCTATTGTTTGAATGTACTTTTTATCTACTTATCTCTTCGATTATTTACTTATCTTTCGTATTCCCAAAAATACCAGAAAATATTTTGACATATCAATCCATGCAAAATCTCAACAAAATAAAAATGAAAACATCATCTTTATCTTAATCTTAGAAAAATATGTTTTTGAAACGATGTATAATGTATATATACCTAAATATATATATATATATATATATATATATATATATATATATATGTATATATATAATTTTTAAATGAATTCAAAAAATAAATCTTTCTATAATTAATATAAACTTCATATATAGTTACTAATATCTTTACTATAGTAATTGACAGTATTGCTTAGTAACAAATTTCTACATATGATATATTTATGCAATATATCTAATCGCTCTTTGCATATTTTCTCGTTTCAAGGCCATTGTATTTATTAACAAACATTGCTCATATCAGAGAATAGATTTATTTCAATTTACTCGACGATTCTTCGACGAAGGTGGAATACGGTTGGCGAATGGTACCACTAGTCGCAACAACGAAAGTGTAACCGACTAGTTGTGCAGAAGTGGGGCTGCCGTTCCGCAGTCCGAATTCTTCATCGTTGTTCCTAGCTGATCGAGGAAAAGAATGGCCACGCGTTAATCGGCTGCCATTACGATATGTTCTCAATCGATGAGATGAAAGGAAAAGAGAGAAAGAGAGAGAAAAGAGATTTTCAATGTCTTGTTTTCTTATCAGTAGAAAAGAGCATTTGTTTAAAAAAGAAAATGAAGGACCTGATGTAGGATCTGAAATTGTGTGCTCACGAGATTGATTAATAAAGTAACGAAAAGAGAGAGAGAGAGAGAGAGAGAGAGAGAGAGAGAGAGAGAGAGAGAGAGAGAGAGAGAGAGAGAGAGAGAGAGAGAGAGAGAGAGAAGGACGTTCGAAATGTATACGCATATTTCGGTTGTCAGACGTCCATATATTTCTCTTTCAGGATAAGAAAACGAAAGAAAAAACAAAACAGAAAAGCGTAAGAAAAAAAGAGGGACGGGGCGCGGGAATTTATACTACCGTTAACGGTGAGGCCAATTGCAACAGGACCGTCCAACTTCTTCAACGGGATTACAGTTTAACTCTTAAGCGAAAAGAAGAGGAAGAAAAAGAAGGAGGAAAAAAAGAGAGAGAAAAAAAAAGTGCAACGGTGGTCCTTCCAGTATGGGACTATATCGGTGGTTTTAACGTTCTTTCGTTGACCGTTGGTAACCCTTTTTTTGTGCTTATTTATTTTTTTTTGTTTTCTTTTTATCATTGTTTATTTCCTGAAATCTTTCAAAGTCCCGTTTTTCATCTCTAGGCCAAACACGACTGGCACAAATTAGTTTTTATAATTGTATTGCGGACCTTGAACGTATTCAAAGGGTTCATTCTTGGTTTTACTTTTTTTTGCGTCTTTGCGAAGGATCGACCAATTTGAGGGAAATTTAACGAGTGTTTTTTTTTTTTTTCTTCTGAATTTTGGCTTACGAGTTGTTTATTACAGTCCAATGCAATAATATTGCTAGAGAGAACTAAGGCGGCGTATTCAATGTGTCAGAAGTGCACAAGCCGAATGGTGTAGGATAAACAAGCATGACGAGGTATGTGCTGAAAGCGTAAGAACATCCCTTTACTTTGTGTACGTCTTGGATCACAGATAACGAGCGGCCTCCTTCGATATTCTAAGCTTTGTCTCGGTTCGTCTAACCGTTTCAAAAATGAAAGCAATTTAACAAATTAGCATATTTTAATTGTCGTGGGAGTCGATTATTAATGGCACTTGGCTTTGCTGATTTCATTTTAAATGTTTATAATCCCTTAATTATTGATATTTACATGAGATTTTTGCAATGCATTAAAAATGAGTTTTCGTAAAAATTATATATAATAAATTTAATAAATTTAAATTTAATACAAATTGGATATCTAATTATTTGTTATAAATAATTTGTATTGTAGATACGTCTCAAAAGAAAAGTATATTAAATTGTTGTATAAAAACACGTCTACAAGGATAAAAATTGTATAAAAAAGTAAGTATACTTATATGATTTAAAATTCTATCAAAGAAAAAAAGAAAAAAAAAAAGAGAAAGAACGCAGTTTTTAAATGAATTTTAAAAACATTTTTGGTATAGATACATATCTACGCTACTCGAATCGAATTATTGTTGTAATTATTATTTTTATGATCGTACTAGTGAGATATCGTGCACAAGTGTGTTTCTCGAGGAACGTGCCGGATCTAATAAGTTGCGTGCAATTTATCGGAGCTCAGTTCGTGGTTACAAATTAATAAGTAATGCTTGCGTGTTTGTCGTGATTTCTATCGAGCGAGTGTCACTTGCGTAAGAACGAGAGAAGCTACACAAAAAGGGTGGCTTCTTTTCCACTTGAAATTATCAAGATAATGATTATAGATTTAAAAACTGTAATTTAAATCAATTTTATACGATAATCAAATTTAATCGTTAACTCGTATAAATATTTTAAAGTGCTTCGAATGAATTTTCTTTTACATTTATTTATTCTAAAAACAACAACAACAACAACAACAACAACAACAACAATAATAATAATAATAATAATAATAATAATAATAATAATAATAATAATAATAATAATAATAATAATATTTACAACAACAATAATAATTCTTTCTTTATAATCGACGCATGAAAAACATTCACCGTCCGCTCCATTAATTATTTTTTTTTGTTAATTAAAAAATCATATCGATTGTTTTATTTCTCCGAAAAAAACGAGTAATAAATTTAAGGACCATGAAATTCCACTTTACATTTAAGTTTATTTTTGAAACATTTAAAAAGAATCGAGAACTAATCATTTCCGTAATTAGTAAAAGATTTGTCTAGGTTTCATAAGATCGATGATTTTTGGTGTTGGAAGCGAACAGTAGCTAGCAGCGTTGGGCAGAGTAGGGATGAAGAAGACGTCAGGGCTCAGGGAGATGCTGGGGAAGGAGAATAAGAGTAGAAGGAGAAGGAGAAGAAAGAGGAGAAAGAAGAGAAGGAGGAAATAGAGTCGTGAAGTCGACTCTGTGAAGTGGGGATCGCATGGGGGGTCGAGTGGGGGTTGAACGGTAGAGGCAATACGGAGGCCTTTCGAAGTAGGGGTCCCTGCCGCTCGGTAACGAGTAAGGCCCGTCGCAGTAAGGGCCAACAGCCCATTCAGTTCGTTTCTTCCTCGTCTACTTTTAGGAATAAGTTTTATCTTGTCCAGTGGGCCTGTCAAGCTAGCTCTCTCATTCTCTCTCTCTCTCTACCTCTGTCTTTCTCTGTACCTCTCTCTCTCTCTCTCTTTCTATATATATATATATATATATATATATATATATGTATATATATGTATATATATATGTGTGTGTGTGTATATATATATATATATATACATATATATATATAGATACATATAAATATTTCTCTCTTTGTTTGTGTTTTTCTCTTTCTCTTTCTCTCTTAATTATTTCCTGTCACACGGGCACGTCGAGAAGAGATTAGAGAGCAAGCATTGAAAACTAGAAGGCCTGGTTTGTGCTAAAAAGTTAGTGAATCGATAGAGGAATATAAGAATCAATTGAGATAAGAGAACCGATGTTCTTTTAAATTTGAAATTAATTCATTTCTTGAGGTGCATCTTTCAATCTATTTGTTTGTTTCTCTTTCTTTCCTCTTGAATAAGAAAGATTGTTTACAATCAGTGAAGAAGATCGAGTGAATATCGTTGGATATTTTTTTTTGTGAAAGATACACATACATACATATATATATACATACATACATATATACATACATACATACACAGATATATACAAGAATATATTATATACGTTGGAAAGATAACTCACATTGATCAGCCGTTTAAACGATCAATCGTGCTTCTTATTGTTATCGAAGAAGGTGTGAGAAGAAGGTCTTCGGCCGATGAGGACCATAGGGAGGCTGATGAACGAATACTATCGACGTTGCTCGAGGGAGTACGGGAGGAGAGGTTGGATAAGGTCAAAGATCGTGTCCCGTGGGAGTTCTTCCTGATCCACGTCGCGTGATTGTGAACAGAAAGGGGAAAGAAATAGGAAAAGGAAAAGAAGAAAAAGAAGAAGGAAGGGGAAGAGGAAGAAGAAAAAGAAAAAGAAAAAGAAGAAGAAGAAGAAGAAGAAGAAGAAGAAGAGGAGGAGGAGGAGAAGGAAGAAGAAGGAGAAGAAAAAGAACACGGAGGAATCGGATGATCGACTGAAAGAAGAGCGCAGTGAAAGTACCGTGGTCCTCTCCTTCCCACGTTTCCGGGTTTCTCGGTCGATCATAGGGACGGCGACGAAAACAACAAGGAAAGATCGAAGAGGATTAAATCCCTCTCCTTCCGTTGACCCTGATTCGTCCTGTAAAAACTAGTGCGCGGACATTGTACTATTTCCATTGTATCATCTCGTTTAAGGATACCTCCCGAACTTTATCATCTTGAGGTCATCTCACTTGTTGCTCTGTACATCGTGCGCGTATTTCCTTTTTTACTAAACTAATGAGATAAACATTAGACGAACGTTATTTCCATTAAGTCGATTTTGTGGATAACGTATAAAAAAAGAGAACGCGTAAAAAAAAAGAAGAACGAAATCAAAAAATAAAGTAGAAGTGTTCGATACGAGCTATTTCGAAGCTATCGAATTCACGCGTTGCAAAGTGCATATCTTCCTATTTCTGTGGATTGGATTCATAAGAGAGAAGGTCCAGAGGACACCAACAATTTCACTCTGGATACCACGTTGCTCATATGTAAGTACTTTATTTGTTCTTTTTTTGTTTTTTTTTTTGTTTTTTTTTTATTCGTTCGACGTGTATGCAAAATTTTCTGCAATTGCTAGGAATTGAATTAATAGTTCCTGCGCCTACGAAATAACTTTGTAAATTCGTTGAGATCTGAAATACTCTTTAAATTTTTTCCGATCTAAAAAAAATAATGATAATTATGATTTTTATATCATAATTATCAATGGTGTTTAAAGAACAAGAGGGAGATATTTAGAGAGTGCTATTGGATCGACCTAGTAAGAAGTCGAAGACTCTAGAAACCAAAGTATCTAGACTCAAGTCGCGTGATGAGAATTTTACTGCGAAATTGAATGGAATCTAACGATTTTTCTTTTCTCAGATTTTTTTTTTCTTTTTTTTTTTTTCTTTTTTTTTTAAGAAAGGAGAGAAACATAATTCATATGATCTTGTATGTTTTTATTATTCATTGTCGTTATTTATCGTTTTCAATAATATAAACAAAATTAATGAATTTTAAAGAAATAAATCTCGAACATTGTAATTATCTTTATCTTGTATTGACCATTCCGGCGTATCGTTCTTAACGTGTCAGTGGGACCCGGCACTGAAACCCAACAGGCAATAACGGGTACTCGTAACCGTGTCATAAAGGAGGATCCTCCAACACAGTGTACTATAACAATTGTCAGTCTTTCGTTAAGTCGGATATATTAGGTCTTTTCAAATTTTAAATTTTATGGGGAAACAATTGAAGGAGGTACAATTGTGACCGTATGTTTAAACCAGCAATAAAAAAAAAAAAAAGAAAAAGAAAAGAGAAATAGAAATATCCTTAAAACTTAATAAAATATAGTTTTATTTTTTCTACGTGACATCTTTAATAAATTATCTTTCATAAATTATCCGTACAATCAATTGGACCTTTACATAAAATATTTAAAAAAAAGAATTTAAGAATAAAAGGTAAAGATTGTTTAGAGCTTAGAGAAAGAGAGAGGGAAGGAAAGGAAGAGAGAGAGAGAGAGAGAGAGAGAGAGAGAGAGAGAGAGACAGAGACAGAGACAGAGAGAAAGAAAGAGAGAGAGAGAGAGAGAGACAGAGACAGAAAGAAAGAAAGAAAGAGAGAGAGAGAGAGAGAGAGAGAGAGAGATCTGTTGTGTTCTAACGTCTAACAACAAGTTCGAGTACGTGAAATCGTTCTCGTGCTTCCACCTGTGTAGAACACCGACCCATTTCCGATCCATCGGATCGTATATTCGCAGAAAGTAACGTGGTTGGATAGGATGATGTCGTCGACCCAGAACGTATATATATATATATATATATATATATATATACTCATCGTATCTATACGTCTTCGGCCAATGTGCTTCTTTGACATTTATAAGCCGACACAGAGGGGGCATTAGGTATTCGGAATTCAACATAGATAGCAACCGCGAGAGAGGTAATAGAGTCAACGCGTAGAAAAGATGTGGACGACGAGGAAACTTGGAAGAAGACGATGGGAGGCTGTTAGACTTCGCGGTGAAATTTCTCCGGATTGACTTCCTTAGGGGAAACGAGTGGGGGAGAGCAGTAAGTCGACGTGTTGGCTCGAGCTCGTTGACTTATTGCAACGCGGTTCGTTGCTCCTCGACACGTCGATTCATTATCGATTCGTGCCAGTGCCACGATCCTGCTCCTTTTCTCGCATACTTCTTACTTACTTACTTACTTACCACACCAGACATACTCGAATTCTTCGGTACAACTTGCGAGAATTCACCATAGTTTTAACGTCTCGAAATATAATAGCCATTACCTTTTACTTGTACGTAATAATCAGGTGGAGAAGATAGAAAACTGAGTAGAAGGGAAAGGGGAGGAGGGTAATGAAAAAAGTGGGGAGAAAAAAAATAAGGAAAAAAAATTCAGAAAGAGGAGGAGGAGGTGGAGGAGGAGTAGGAACGTCTGAAGGGGAAAAAAGAGAGGTGGACGGAGAAAAGAGTGAGAGCTATAAAGAGAGGAGCGAGTAGAGTTCTTTTTTGCACTCAACGAAGTACGAATACCGAGCACTCGAGAAAGAGGAGTGCGACCGAGAGAGTGAGTGAGTAAGAGACAAAGAGAAATAGAGATAGAGATAAATAGATAGGTAGATAAGAGAGAGAGAGAGAGAGAGAGAGAGAGAGAGAGAGAGATGGATGGACGGACATAGCAGAGATGCAAGAGAGGAAGGGTGGGAGGGAGAAAGGAAGAGACAGAGAAAGAGAGAGAGAAAGAGATAAATAGCAACGATGGGGGGAGAGAAAGGGAATGCGTGACAGAGTAGGAAAGAGAGAGGAAAGAGGAAGAGAAGAAACAGGGGAGAGATAAGGAGAGAGAGAGATGGAGAGGGAGGGAGGGAGAGAAAAAGAGATGGAAGAACAACAGTAATGGAGGGGTATTTCCAGTGGTGCCGTCGTGCTCCAAGAGTAGGTCAGTATACCACATTAACCGGTATTCCAATGTGGTAGGGGGGCTTCCGACTCGTCAGTTCCGCAAGCGTGTCTATACATACCGCGAACCTCGTCCATGGCCGTCCACGGTCGCCTACGTCTCTCCCCCTGATCAAAGAGAGAAAGAGAAAGAAAGAGAGAGAGAGAGAGAGAGAGAGAGAGAGAGAGGGAGAGAGAAAGAAAGAAAGAGCCAGAAATATCGGCATGAAATCTCGTGGGAGGATGTTTGAATATATCTATATGTATTATACATGTATACATAATATAGAATATCGATACACGAGAAGTACATAACTGTATATTCTCGATTTGTCTCCATGATGTTTTATAGATCCATTTCAGAATGTTATCTAAAAGTGACTATCGATCAAATTCGTTTCTTTCTTCCTTTCTTCTATACTTTTTTCTTTTCTCGACTCGACACGCCGAGTAAAGGAAGTACTATGATTCTTTTCTTATTTTCTTGCTCCTTAAAAGAACGTCAAAAGTTATATGTATGTTGAATGTGAAATGACGTCTACGAAATATCTTGCGAAATGTTGAATCGAATAAAACAGATGATTTGAATTTGTCGTTGTATATTAGAAATATCCGTGAATTGTTCACTCTCTATCGTATAAAAAAATATTTTAGATTGTAATCAATTTGAAGATAAATATAATATATTTAAATATTCCTGCGAAGATGATTTTTTATGTTTACACAAACAATAAGGAATGTTTGAAATAATCGAATTGAATGAAACATCTTTTAGATAAATATATGATTAATCTTATTTCTTAATCGATGGAATTTATTTTTTTAGAATACATTTACTTTCAATTATTAATATATTTCATTTTAAAATTGACTTTCATTGATTAGTTCAACGATGAAATTATCGATGAAACGATATGTATTTATATGTTTCTAAGATTTATAGAATATATGATGGTATACGTCGTATTAGCAATTTCAAGAAAGAGACTTTTACCTCCACCTTGCCCTCATCTTCTTTAACCTTTACCTTAATGGCTGACGCACTTTCTCCACGGGTAGAGCGGTACCAGGTCTCTCCTTTGAATCGCGTACATCATACGCGTTAGCCGTTCTGCATTTTGATGGCGCCGATTGGAATGAATACCGGAGCAGTTGTTCTTTGTGAAACAGGAACTCGCTCGTTATTATTGTATCGTTGTATCGAATATACTTTACATGTGTTATCTATTAGTTAATGAATTGTTAAGGAAAATCGATAGACAACAATGCATCTCTCGTAAAATTAATTCCTTCATTGGTTAATAAAAAAATTTGATCGATCATTAAAACAGTAATTTATTTTTACGATAAGACAGGTACCATGCCCACATGGGTACGCTTCCTAGTTTTGCGAGAACTAATGAAGTCTCCTAAATACTCGAGTTGAAAGGTACCTTTTGAAATATACCGCTACAATAGATAAGAGATAATACCCTCATTTATGGCGGCTATCAGAAAATGAATTAACGCGAAAGTCAACGGGTATGGCTGATAGATACAGTTTAACTGTAATTTTACTGCATTCCACGATCCATGGAATTTCATTTATTCGTCTTGCATCCTTGAAATATTTTATCGATCGATCGTTCAATTCTTTCCAAAGTTTTTTTTTTCGAATAAACTAGGGACTATCAGAATAACGACAAAACGTCAACAATGATATTTCCGACTTCTTTTTACTTATGTAGGTCATCGTGGGGAACCGCGATCCGCACGCGCCATTTTTCGTAACGAAAAGGAAAGCCATGCTCGTACGCGGCTAGCAAAATCCAACTGGTTTTGCGTGGATCTCCTTTTCGTCGGCGGACTCCGTAACGGTTTTTCGACCTACTTTTATTTCCCATTATGAATGCAATATAGTCTAACTGAGTATCAAGAGAACAAGTGTTTCAATCTATCACATAATAAATACATAGTAGATTTGTCTCTAATATGACAGTACATGATGGAAATTGAATTATCGGTTTAGTCAATTTTCCATCGATAACAACTATATCATTGTTTTGTAAGATCCATTGTGATAACGATCGATGTAGGTCACTCGAGGAGACACGTTTCATTTTTCGCGATGAAAAGGAAAGGCATCCATAGAGCAAAATCTAGTCGATTTGCGTAGGCTTTAACCAAGCATCGAGTTGTAACGGTGTTCCGACCCACTTTTGTTCCTCGCTATATACACTGTATGTCCTACCGGTATAGTTTCGGCTCAGCCAAGGATCAGCCAAGTAAGATGATCATTCGATAGAACGATCTTGCAACAGCCAGAAGAAAAACTTCCTAAGAGTTCGTATTCAATATTCGTCTAATTAACAACTGATGTATCGTATATATATATATATCCGTTATTTCTAAAATGTTTCAAGAAAGATAGATTCATCTCATTGAATAACTATATTTAGATATATTTAGATTTATTCCAGAAACGAAACTAGTGTTAAATCAAAAATCAATCGATTTCATATTGTTATGAACCATACACGAATCCGGTTATAAGATTGAGAATTGTTGAAATATTCGCGGGATATGGTTGTAAAATTCGAGCAGAAACTGTAAAACCCCGATGATGGGTCCGAGCAAATCGATACGGCTGAATTCATTGCAGGCACGGATATTCGTTGATCTCATTGATAAGTGGCTCATCGAGACATTGTCGTAGGCCCGAAAAAGTGGGCCCACATTGGATCGGCACCTTTTCTCCTTCTTCTCTTGGTCGTTCTATAAGCACGCGAATTTGTTCCGTTTGCCCCACTCTGTGAGAACTCGCCTTCCTTCAACGACATCCACGCCATTGGATAACGGTACGCGGTGAACACGTCACGGCTCGACGAGAGCTCCTTCCCTCTCTCTACTCCAAACTCCCCTCATTTCCCTCCTCGTTCAACATCATGCACCTCCAACATGAGTCTACGACCGCCTCTACCATCACCTGACAAGGACGGACTCTAAACGACGACAAGGACGGACTCTTCTCCTCCTGCCGCTTATACTTGTCCGAGAGTAACGCCGAGAGTAACGTTGGGAGAGTAGAGAGCGGGAATGGACTCGAAACATTTGTATGATTCTCATGACGTGCCGGTACGGCCACGCGGATATGTCGATCGAGAGAGACCACCGAAACGGCTGAGAAAGAACTAAAAAAAAAAAAAAAAAAAAAAGAAAAGAGGAGAGGAAAGGAGATCTTTTTGCGTTTTATTCATGACAGGAAGAGAAGAATTTGAGTATTCGATCGGCAATTCGCGACTTGATTTAAAATCCGTTCACCTGTTGCCACGGACTTTTTTTTTTTTTAAAGAAGATTGCCTGTAAATGTCGATTAAAGAACATCTCAGCCGGATGTGCGTGTGACGCGTATCGAAATTTTATAGAATTACGTTCTCCAAAGGTTGCAAGTGTCGTTCTTAGACGACCCCCGTTGACGACGATTAATAATAAAGCTTCCGTGTTGCTCGCCGTGCAAAAATGTATTTTTAAAGGTGGCAATTTGGTCGGCCGAGTGTACTCGGCCGTAGCTGGCTAGCGTGCCACTAACCTAGTTAGCGGGAGCAAGTCTTTCTTCTCGAGAGAAGTGGTATCTGCCTACCCAACCTAACGATACGTGTGTACACGTACAAGCGTGTACGTGTAAGCATCAACCTACCACAGAATTACCTATCTACCTACCAACCTACCTACCTACTGTACAACCATCGGCATCGGTACCGAGCACGAGAGCGTGCTACATGCTTCGTTCGCTGGCTCGAATCTTTTTCGCTTTTCTTCTCTTTGATCGTTAACTCGCACGAATTCGCGAAGTCTCCCTAAAGTTAATAGAATCGCAATAACCGATCAAGGATCACATTGAATCGTAACCGATGTTCCTTTCGTCGAAGAAGGTACGGAAAGAGTACAAAGTGGGTTCTTTTTCGTGTTTCAGGTTCCCGCGGTGCCGTTGGCGGTTGCAGCACCCCCGGCAGTAGAGTGGATCCCTGGTGGAATCCTGGTCCCCTCTTCCCCTCGACACCTGGTCCGCCGAGGATCGACGAGGGGCCACCAGATAACGTCACTGGCAGCTTTCAATTCTGCGTTCCATCAGCGAGCCGGAACAGTTCGAACGTACACCATCAGCAGATTTTGCAACAACAGGAACAACAACAACAACAACAACAACAACAACAACAACAACAACAACAACAACAACAACAACAACAACAACAACAACAACAACAACAACAACAACAGCAGCAGCAGCAGCAGCAGCAGCACCACCACCACCACCACCACCACCACCACCACCAACATCAAGTTAACAGAAGCTCCTGTTCGAATTACGGTATCGCCTCGGCATCGGCCTCGGTGTGTTCCACCTCGGGCCTCGGTCACACGCAGGACACGCGAGGACCTGATGCCGTAGGCTCCAGCTCGAGCATCACGTACGGAATTAACTCCTCTTCACCGGAAACCTCGTCCACGTCGAGAAGTAACAACAACGGTAACTTGGTACTTTCGGCGCTTCTCGCACCGACATCGGTGATAGAGAGCGCCGAACGTTTGTCAAGCGGCGAGACTTCGTCGTCGGGAAGTCACGGGAACGTAATCGGATCCATCAACACAACGACGAGCGTCACAACGGCCGATTCATTGAACGGCGTTTTCTCGCCGCTTAACGCGAGGATCAAAACGGAGGAACCCTCGCGAGTTCGTTCGGAGGAAGCGAGTAACGCTTCCTTATCATCTGCCTCGGATTCGCTCTCCACTTATTCAACATCAACTTTTAACACGTCCTTGCTTAGCACCTTACTTTCAACCTCGCGTATATCCTCATCACCTTGCAGAGGTGACAATAGTGAAGAAGAACTCTTGTCGAGAAGTTGCATCAAGCTAGAAGAGGAACAACAGTCGCAGGAACGAGATCAAGAATTAGTTCGCAACATCAAAGTCGACTATACGTTAGCACGATCCTCACAGGAAACCTTGGAAGTTGATGAGAACGAAGATCTGACTACCACGTCACCTTACGATATCGTTAATACCAGTGGACGGAAACAAACAAGAATCTCAAGTGGATCTAGCGTTATATCTCCCTCCGCAGATATTGTCATCGAGATGAAGTACGAAACGCAATCAGGGCCTCCAACGGCACCGCCTCATCTGTCGTCGACCGGCGTTGAGCCACCTCACAGTAGCCAAGGAAGCGGAATTATTGTCGGTGGCTCACCAGCCGAAGTAGTCGGTGTAGACAATCTCCTTTTATCGTCGTGGGGTGCTGCAGGACCGGACTTTCTTGAGCCACCGGATGTTAAACAAACTGCAGCTGGTCTACACGACACGTGGGATACACTACTTTTAGGAACGTCAGTCGGTGTTACATCCGCGCAATCTTTAGCTGAACTCAAACCTTTACCACCATTTACTGGCTACACTGGGCACCTTAGTATTAACGGAATACCTGGTCATCATTATCACACGATCGCCTCGTCGGCGCAAAGGCCGTCCTTACCTTCCTCCTCGCCGACACCTTCCTCCAATCAGGAGTATTACGAGTCGTCCGTTGTTTCCTCGAGTACACCATGTCCTCAAGCGAGTCAAAAGCAACAACAGCAGCACCAACAATCACAACAACAACAACAACAACAACAACCACAGCATCATCAACAACATCAACATCAGCATCAACATCATCATCAACATCAACAGCAGCAACAGCAACAACAGCAACAGCAACAGCAGCAACAGCAACAGCAGCAGCAGCAGCAACAGCAGCAATTACCCCAGTCAACGCAACAAGTCGAATACGATATCGAGGACATCGCGGAGATCATTGGGTCAGCGATAGCGGACACGACCGTACCCGGTGGTGGGAACGGACCTAGTTCCGAGCACGATCCTGATGCTTCCAGAGATTGGATCGACATAGCCGAGTGGATAGATACTGCTTGTTCGCCAAAGGCACAGGAGACCACTTCTCCAAGTCCCTATTCTCAAATTTACGCAACCGCGACGCCTTCGACGCAAGCTCAACAGCATGGTTCGACTCTTCAGAGTTTACTCACGCACGGGTACGCTCCGCTTCTGCAAGCCAGGTTACAAGCTGGCAATGCTGGACTACAAAACGCGTCTTGCGGCGAGACACCTTCATCAACAAGTCCTTATCCACCTGTCAGTCCACCCGGCAGAGTTTCGACGTCCTGTAGTCCAGATCATCTTCTTCATTCCTCCTTTGCTGCTCCTTCACATCCGAGAAAAAGGTCACGACCTGGGCCAGGTTCTCAAAATACTTCTAAAAAAAATCTAGCCTCTGGTGCCACAGCGTTACCTTACGGCACGGATTCAGGCCTGATAGGTGGCAAAGAGAAACCCGTGCACAGGTGTTCTATCTGTAATCGTGGCTTCCTTAATAAGAGTAATATCAAGGTTCATCTGAGGACGCACACAGGAGAGAAACCATTCAGGTGCGAGGTTTGTGGCAAGGCATTCAGACAAAAGGCACATCTGATTAAACATCAACAAATTCATAAAAGAATTGGGAGGGATTAGAGACGATGAGGATTACTCTTAGGACACTGGGAGTTGACGATATTTCGCTGTTTAAACAAAAGTACCTATATTATTTCTGATGTACCTATGAATACCAAGTCAACGCTGATCAAATTTCTATCGGATAAGTACAAACCGATTTTATCAATTCGAATCTCGTCGATTGTTCATATTAATGCCGAATCGATGATACTGTGATGGTGATAATTGATATTGAAAGATGAAAAAGACCAATGAAAAGACTGTTCCTTATTTCTCTCGAGTTTTTGAAATCGACATATCAATTCAATTTGAGATCATCCTAGACGCAGGACGAATGAAAAAAAAAAAAGAAAAAAAAAAAAGAAAATCGTGAATCTCCTCACGAAGGTATGGAACCTTCGAAAGTTTCAAAAGACTCGGAAGGGTTCGGACCGAAAAATGTCAGACGATCTCTATTTTTCTCTTCCTCTCTATCTCACTCTCTTTCTACCATTCTTTTTTTGTCTTCTCTTTTGTCTGTTGACGAAAGGACGCGAAGTGAGTGATATTCCTGTTGTGACACAACGTGTAAATACATATCTGCGATTTTTATTAAAGTGTAATTTACTTACGCCGATAGGTAGATTCTCTTACGTTAAGTAAATGATAAGAAGAGTATATATATATGTGTATATATATATATATATGTGTGTGTGTGTATATATATATATGTATATATACACATGTACATATATATACACATATATACAGTGTATATATATATGTATATATATACATACATATACAGTGTATATATATGTATATATACACATATATACTCTTATACATGTATGTATACATAGTTAGCGTAAAATACGTAAAAGAGACGTAAAAGGAAGTACGACAATAACACGAGGTGTGGTCACGCACGTGACTGCCCTAAGAATGTACCTAAAGCCCTTCCAAATACGTTTTTTACAATCAGATGATTTCATTCGCTTGCTTTCCTTTTATTTATCATGATTTTTATACTTGTATCTCTTACCATCTCTTTCTATCATCCAAGATCATATCTCATTTCATGATTCATTATATTATTTTTTTTTTATTTTTTTTTTTTTTTTCATTCACCCTCATACCCCTTTCTTTTTTCAATTCTTTTCGTTAATTTATTACCTTCCAAGTCTCTTTTTTTTCCCCTTCTATTTTTGTTCATCTTTGTAAAATAATCGATGCTTTTATTTAAGTCTCTCGCTCTTTCTTCATCTCTTAATGTCCCTTTTCTCTCTCTTTCCTTTACTCTCTCTCTATCTACCCCCCCCTCTCCCTCTCTTTCTTTCTATTATCACTTCTATTATTGCCCTTAATTAGTTTTTTGATCATGATACACAACCTGAGAGTTGTCATCTACGACGACAAACTTTGCATTTTTATTTATGGCTACTCATTCTTGGACCTTTGAAAGTATTCATTTGAGAATTGTTAACAAGAATATGAATGTTCGTTTTTAATTATGGAATGAAAAAGACGAAGTGTAGCCTATTTAGTTTGTTTTCTCCGATTGAAAAAGTCGTCGTCGTTGACGACGTGTTCGACGAGTTTTCGACGGATCGACTAATCAAGGAGTAGTATATTATGTACGTAATATATATGTATATATATATATACGTACGTATAAATACATACACATACATTCATAAAATTTTTATTCATATATATATTTTATTTTTATCATCGTCATTATTTATTCGAAAGGATGTACTCTCTTTTGAACAACTCGATCCTCGAATTCTCTTAAATTCGCAAAAAGTAATCGCAAAAACAAGCGGTAATCGGTTAACTGCTGAATTTGTGTAACTTGTATAAAGTCTTGAATGAGATGTGGAATTTATATATACATACATGTATATATATATATACACACACACACAAATATATATATATGTGTGTGTGTATATATATATACATACACACATATATATATATATATGTATATGAGAAAAAAAAGGAAATAATACGATTTTATGTTCAATTAAATGATTGTTAACGTAATTTACAATGATGTCGTTTCTTTCTTTATCGTTTTTTTTTTTGACTTAACAGCATAGTTGTTTAATAGATATATACTAACTGTCCTGCCTTTCTCCCTTGCCACCCCACGAAGTTTCTTGACGAAGATTATAGAAAAGATATTTTTATATACAGAAATAAAAAATATCCGCGGAAATGAACGTTTTATCCGTATATATCACGTCGTTTTCTATCTCGTGTGCATATACGTATAAAACATTCAACCTTTATTATAACCTTGACCCTTCTTACAGGTTCTCGGTGTCTCTCGAAACTCGGAAGAGGATAGACGAAACAACATAGAATATATCTTATTGGGTCGATGTATCAAGTAGTAATCGTAAAATTTCTTCTTTTCTCTTCTTCCTTCTTCTTTTTCATCTTATTTCTCTTTTTTTTCTTTCCCTTTAATATCTATCTCTATTTCCTTCCATCTTTATATCACGAGTTATACCTGTTCTATATCTTCATTTTTTTATTTAATTTTTCTTCTTTTGTTTAATCCAATTTTTTCTTTTCTCTTGTTTTATTTCCCCTTTTCTCTTTTAATTTTTTCCTCTCTTTCACGAGTTAATATTTTCACGAGATATTATAGGATTTATTTCAAAAAATCGATTTATAAGTTGATGCTGACTCGGTTTTTTATTGATAGAAGAAATGACGTGATATCAATTTGTAGGATATTTATTTGGCAATAATTTTTTAACATATCAATCGGAAAGATTTTTAAATCGTTCGTTAGTGTCAGATTTATTTTGATTCAAAGTGAAGAAAAAAAAAAGAGCAACCAATGCATTCTAATGCATGCATTAATCCGTTTAATCAATTAACATGTCGGTTTTTATTGAATACGTTCTTTCTTATATAATAAATAACTTGTTTATATTATATATATATATATATATATATATATATATATATATATATATATATATATATGTAGACACACATTGTTATTTAACATAACGATGTATCCTTTCTTAGATATTTATTCTATTATAAATAGATTATGAGAAAATGTTTTTTTTTTTTATACTTTTATATTAAGTCCAACAATCGAGATGTTTTGAATAAGAACGATCAAAAATAACAGTTTTTATTTCAGAGACGAAAAAGGTATCCTTCCGGGGTCTCATTATCGTTTTCATAGTCTATTGGCTTAATCCTGTAAAAATTGAACAAAATTATCATTTGTTGGAGTTAAGCAAAGGGCATCATATTAAGAGAGAAGAAAAAGAAAAAAAAAGAAAGGAGATGAAAAAAGGAAAGAAAGAAAGAAAGAAAGGATCTGGGACAGCTTCCGCGACAGGTTGTACCGAGAAACGGTGCACGTCTTTTTGAAATAAAATGCTCTTGGGGCCATTGTTAAATATAATAATATAACGGGGTTATAGTCACAAAGGTCAGAGTATCTTATTCAAGATTGCGTGATCTTTAAGAGAGACAGAGAGAGAGAGAGAGAGAGAGAGAGAGAGAGAGAGAGAGAGAGAGAACAACCGGAGGATAACGAAATGGACATATAGAAGAAGGAGAAGAAGTAGTAGAAGAGAGATGGTTGATGGTTCTCGCTCGTAGAACCGTGAGCCAAACAGTTAGAGGCTAAACCATGACGGAGGAAAGGGACCGAGTTGGTTGGAGGTCCATCGTGTGTCTTGCGACCGACTGGTGACCTAAATTTTTCGGGCCCAGTGAACCTAGCAGGGCTTCCTTCTTCTTCTTCTTCTTCTTAGTCCTCTCCTGCTTCTTCTTTTTCTTCTTCTTCTTCTTTTTCTTCTTCTTCTTCTTTTTCTTTTTCTTCTTCTTATTTCTCTTCTTCATTTATGAAACTTACTGAAGCACGTAACCCAAGAAACACGAGACTTGGAAACTATCAGCTCGATCGACCTTCATCGATTCGATCGATCCTTCTGTTGACCTCCTTCATGAGGGGAGGAACAAGTTTGAAAATTAATATTTTTCATCGTCTTCTCTTTCTTCTTACAGGCTCTGATCGCTTTCACTGCGGCTCCTAAAGCCAGTCAAGTCAACCATCCTATCAGCCATCCAGCCAGCTAGTTAGCAAATGTTCAGAGATTTTTTCATTCGGAAAAGTCATTGAAATTCATCGTGTACATTTTTAGAGGATTTAATATAAACGATTTCTGAAACAGATCAACGAGGAAAACGTGATATCATTGTAAATAATCATTCTTATTAGGATTATGTTATTCTATCATAGATACTAGATTATATAGATACTCCTTACTTTTTCATTTTTAAATTTATGCATTTTTTCTCTTCCAATACTTTTATCGTTCAGTAATGTTTTTTCTAAAAAAAAAAAACAAAAAAAAAGGAAAACAAAAAGAAAATAAGGAAGAAGTTTCTAAGCTGAATCAAATATTATGTTAAATCGATTTAATGACGAACGAAGAGATACCATATAACATAGCTTCTCTTGTATATGTGTAAATCATATCGCGTCAAATCATTCAGATCAAATCAATATTTATCATATATTTCTTTCAATAAAACTTATGACTTATTTTTTTTTTACAAGGATTACTTATTTTTCATATTTCATTTCGTAAATTATTACAGAAAAATTAAAAACAAACAAAGGATTGATCAAAATAATTATCTTTCAAATTGAAGATCTAAGTTCGTCAAACAAAAATGCTTAAAAAAAATAGCTAAATTTTTATGATTTGAATCGATTGTAAGGAATTAAGTAATCAATAAAAAAAAAAGAAGAATAATAAAAACCATAATAATATAATAATAATAATAATAATATAATAATAATAATATAATAATAATAATAATAATAATAATAATAATAATATAATAATAATAATAATAATAATAATAATATAATAATAATAATAATAATAACAACAAAGTGAAAGAAATAGTATAATAGTTTAAGCCTATAGTTAACAGACTGTAGTGTCTGTCTTTTACTATAGAATCTTCTTAAAGAAAGTCTTTCACCGTGCAAGGAGCAGAGTATTGCGTTTGTTCGAAGAGGGAGAAGGGCAAAGACGTAGAGAAGAAGAAAGAGGAGAAAGAGGAGGAAGAGGAGGACGTTATACTACGCTGGTACACATCGTCACCGGTACCAGGCAGCGATGTTCCACTTACACGGCACACTTAGCAACTCGCCTCAGTTCAGGATTCTGAAGAGTGGGTCTATCCTAAGAGTGGGCTTTGTAACGCGTATACCACTATCCTATTCGATAAATTAAAATGCATGCTCTAACGCAAAATCAACCGTGGACGTTCCTAATGAGAGTCTACGTTAATAATCCTTATCTCGACAACCATTTGATAATATCTAAGGTTTTGAAAAGATACGAGGACTATTTAGAGGAGAAAAAAGAAAAAAAAAGAACTGATAGTAAAGAACGATAACAATGATATTTACTAAAGTAATTTGGAAAATTAATGAATGAGATTATTCGAGATTAATGTGCCTATGCTTTGTAAAATCTTCTTAATAACATTATTCGAGGAGAATTTTAATGTAGATCGATTTTCTTTCATTATCTCATTAAAATTTGTCTTTTACGTCATATGAATTTTATCGTGTTAATCATCATCATCATCATCATCATCATCATCATCATCATCATCATCATCATCATCATCATCATCATCATCATTATTATTATTATTATTATTATGTTCATATTTTTATTTGAATAATTATTTTTTGATTGAAAATCTTATTGTATCTATTAGTTATTATCCAATATTGTATGTGTTATTTTTACAAAGCATTACTTAAGATAATAACGATTATTGTTATCGTTTATATATTACGTTATTTATATATTTAAATAAAACATAATCCATCTCGAGACTTTTTATAAATAGTCCGTTCTTTTCTCTTTCTTCTGATCTCAAAAATTGACAAAACTCAGATCAAACGTGTCCCAATCATTCGTTCGCGTTATTACATGCTCGTTTAAAATATTAGACTTATCGTCTGTCTCGTCCAAGTTTTTTTCTTTTTTTTATCTTCGTTTCTTTCTTTTTTTCTTTTTTTTTTTCAGAGGGGCGCCGAACACGATGACACATAATCTCGCGTCGCGAAACTTTCCTTAAATGCTCGAAAGCGTGTCGAACTTGGTTGAGGTCTGCTTCTAACTTAAGCCATTTCGATTTCTCAACGGGCATTCGAAAAATTCTGCTATTTCATCGGCGACGTCGCTTCGCCGAATCAATTTGTTTGTTGAAAGAAGTATAGAGATAGAGATATAAAGATAGATAGATAGATAGATAGATAGAGAGAAAAAAGTATTAATGTAAGTGATAATACTACATAAGAGAGTAGAGATAAGGAATAATCTTAGCAAATTATTTTTTTTTTTTTTAATTTAAAATGAAGATTAATTTATGGAAACTTAAGCAAATTATTTGTACAATTGAAAAATCTACATTGAAATGAAATAATAGATTTTAATTTGAATTGTCGTCATTGAAAATTATACATATAAACCTTAAACGATCTTATTATAACATAATTAAAAAATGTACTCCCTCTACGAATTAAAATCTTTCAAAATAAAATTACTGAGTCAATATAGTAAAAAAATTGTTCTATTTAAAATAACTTGAAATATACCTATGTAAAATATAAAAAGATTTCATTCCTTTTTTTTTTTTTCTTCTTATAGACTAAACATATAGTATATCGAGGACAAGACATAATTACATAATTACAATGTTACAATCAATTATGTACTTAAAATTTAGATAGGACATAGTTCATAATCATATATAAATCATAATTAATTATTAATATAAATGATAAACACAAGTCTACTTAAGGAGTATATACTCAAATTGATATTAAGAAAGAAAAAGAGAGAGAAAGAAAGAAAGAAGGACGGACAGAGAAAGAAAGAGAAAGAGAGAGAGAGAGAAAGAGAGACAAAGATCAATCGAAAGAATATTAAAAGATTCCCACTACCCGTCTTTTTTTCTTTCTTTCTTTCTTATTTTTTTTTTTTCCTTTCTTTAAACCGTAAAAGAGGAAGAGCTCGATTTCGGATGCGCGATCAAAAGTATGTCGAATTTCGACTTGGCCTGGTTCCTGCATAATCTTCGACGGTACCACAATCCCACGTACATACAAATATATATATATATATATATATATATATATATATGTACATACATACATACATATGCATATATACATATATTGAAAACTCTCAAGTTCAAGTCATTCATCAAAGGTAGATATTTTAAAGGACAAAAAAAAACACTTTAACTGTATACATACACACTGTATACTATACACATAACACACACACTCGTATATATATATATGTATGTATGTATATATATATATATATATATGTATGTATACAAATGAGCATACATCTGGAAAATGTCTATATCCGCTGTCAAAGTTGTACCTCGCGTTTTCCTTTCGCTCTACTTCGTTAGAAAGCAGCGCGACAAACGATCGTGCTTTTTTCTCTTTTTTTTTTTCTCTCTTCATCGTCGAGGCACGCGTTATTCGTTTTTATTTTCCTCATGAGTTTTTAATCTAATCGTATGTATGTTAGTATTTACAATGTAGATTCATACACGCATATGTATAATCTCGTTAAAAAACTAAGTGTAATATTAATTGCTTGATATAAAAGTAAATAAAAAATTTTGATTCAAATTTATCCAAATTTATATTATTAGAAAAATCATTAAAATGTCATTATTATCCCATTATATTCATTTTTGTTCCTATAATTAAAAGAGATAAAGAATGTATAAGACGATATATCTATATATAATCGTCATTATTCTCTAGTTTATATGATATACAATAAAAAATTTTATTCTGTTCCTATATCTAAAAGAAAAGAAAATACCTGCAAAATATATGTTAAATATTAATTAATACATTCATATACTTTTATATAATATTAAATTATTTTTTATTATTTTTATATGAAATTATGTCTAATTATATATCCTAATTAATTAATAATATTTTTATATTAGAGGTACTTTATAGGATCGTCAAAATATATGAGTGAATTATTATATATATATAAATCTTAATTATATTAGAATCATTTATTTATTCGTTGGATTCTAGAAAAAAAAAAGAAGAGAAAAGTTAGCGACGAAAAGAGAATTTCACAGATGGTCGAATAATTAAAGGCGATTCGAATCATGCGAATGGTACGGTTCACACAATTACATTTTGAGCTCCTTCTCAATGGACCGACTGTACAGAGTATATGGTTGTAGGTAAGGTAAACGCAGAATCGTGCGTCCAACTTCGTAATGGGATCCTCCATATTACCGTGGTAAAGTTCTCATCGTCTCTTGGGCTTCTCTCGACGCAACATTACTAAGAGATTGTGTCAAAAGATTTTCGCTTGGTCTGTTCCAAAGTTTTAATTATTATTATCAATTATTATGTATACATGTTACATATATATATATATATATATATATATATATATATATATATTTATAAAAGATTATAGACTTGTATACTTATATGTAATTTTTTAAATAGCAGAAAAGATTTGAAATATTTATTATAAATCATATATATATATATATATATATATATATATATATATATATATATATAGAGAGAGAGAGAGAGAGAGAGAGAGAGAGAGAGATGACGATGACGATGACCATGATGACCGAATAGTATTGATGATGACAACAGCGTATCTTCGAGTAATTCGGCATGATCAAACTAATGATAATTTCGGCTATCTACGACTATCTTCGACTATCTTCGGCAATCTTTGGGTACCTTCGACATTGAGTATGTATACTCATGCTTTTTGCATGATTTGAAATATTCATTTCTGGCAATATAAATTGATATATCATTCATAGAAACTTATGTTATTCAAATTCACGACCTCGATGGGGTTGATAGGAATTAATTAATGGTTCGCTAATAATAGACTTGAACTGAATCGTTCGGGTACATTTGTTCGACGATGATGTTTGACGTTTGAAGACTTGCTTTCATAATTCTTTGACATGGAAATAAGCAGTTGAGTTAGAGAGAGAGAGAGAGTAGGGAGAAAGAGAAATACAGTTAAGAATTCGTCGCACACACCGAATGGATGTGTATCTAGCTGTTCTTGCCCTTATCTTGATGATCCATTTGAAAAAGGAATTCCTAATTATCACGTGTGTATGGACTCGAATATATCCATCTACGTGATACCTATTTACGTGCGAGTTAAAATATTATTTTAATTTTTATTATGATTTGTTGATAATTTTAAACAATGACGTATCTTAAGAGCAACAATTTAATACTATTTTTTTTCGATATAATTTTTCAATAAAATTTTTTATGTCTACTTTAAAAAGACAAACTTTAATATCATATATCATGTCCAAATTTTAAACAAATATAAATCAGATTATTTATAATTACTTTAGATAATAATTACTCTACGTCGATCTTATTATTAGTAATTTCTATATATTGAAAAATAAATATTTATAATTAATGTACAATGAAAAATAATTATTAGATATATTAAAGTATATAAATTTGTAATATTTTCTCGGAGATTAGATAAATAATTAATTATTGAAAATAGTCAATCTTTATCATAATGATAAAAATAAAAATTCTATTTTATATTAAATATCTTCAATAATATATATATATATATATATATATATATATATATATATATATATTTCTTTTTTTTTTTCCTTTTCTTTTAACGAGAACATCAATCGATCGGTAGGCCCGTTCACTGACATGAGAATTTGAAAAAATGTAACTCCTTGAGAGATGTCATTAACGAAAACCCCGTTAAATCCCTTTTGTTGTGTTTCAACGACGTAGGAACCTCAAATGCGGCTAATGGGCCGAGCTCATGTCGCGGTGCGCTTAACGATCAACTTCGATTTCTCTTGGCATCGTAGCTAACACGAGGGACGCACGGTGAAAACCTTATGGGTTTCAGAAGGAGAAAAAATAAAGAACAACGACAAAGCATCGATTAACGTCAAACTTGTCGTTTAGAATCAATATACGAAGTACGTTAATTGAAAACAAATGTAGACTCGTTATATTTCCTGAAAATGTTTTCTTATTAACGCGTATCCTTTAACACATTTTCCTTCTTATTATCACAAAATTAAAATTTTTCTTTTTCTCTTCCTTTCTTTTTATTATTATTATTATTATTATTATTATTATTATTATTATTATTATTATTATTATTAATATTATTATTATTCTCCATTTTTTTTTATCACCGTCGCCATTTTGTTTCTTAATTGTAATTTTATTTTTTCTTTGTTATCAATATTATTCAATATTGTTAATATCAATTGTAGACGATTAAATTTATTTTTACGTTTAAACGAATGATCGTAAATGAACAAATAAAAAATATCAAAAACATTATTTGTATAAGGAACTACTAATACGAAAAGATAATGAAAGAATCCCTTATCGATTATGCTCGATCGTTCTCTCGCGAGTCTATCGAGTCGCGGTCGCGCCGTTGTTGGCTTCTCGCATGGTTCTCGTCGTTGGTGGGACCTTGTTTCATGACCCACATAAAGCAAGGCCGTTAACACTACTCGCGAGGCTCGCAACGCGCGCGGAGTATCGGTGCGCTCGGGGGTTCTACGAGTCGAGCCTATGGTGTCCCACGTGTCCGGCCCCTTCGTCTCCCCACCACTTGCTCTTTCTTCAAACAGAAAGAGAGAGAGAGAGAGAGAGAGAGAGAGAGAGACTCAAACTCTACACACATATACAAATAAAACAAAACATCTTAACTTCCAATTCTAGAAGTCGAACGAAACCTTTGTCTTGTTAAATTGTACGATTCCTTCCTTTTGTTAATTATCTTACAAAATAATAGCTCGAAATGATAAGATTTATGTAATGAAGAAGAAGAAGAAGAAAAGAAGAAATCACGTTGACAAGAATGCTTCGACGTCGATCGAGTCCATACGTGTGGGCGCACTCGTTCGCTCGTAGAAGCCTTTAGTAGGTCATACCTATGGCTCGAGGCAATACGCGCGAGCGTTTGCGCTTACACATAATACAAGACGACGCAACAAAACGCGACACAACGAGAGAGCCAAGCACGGAATCGGACACCACGATGTACCTTGATCTTGACACGACGCAAGGCCTTACTCGGATTGCAGTCTCTTTCGTTTCTCCTTCTTCTCTATACGTACCTCTCTCGCCTTCTTAACCTTTAACGGTTCAAACAAGAAGACTCTTCCCAACGTTTATAGTTTTATTTTGTCTTGTTTTTTTTATTTCTTTCCTTTTTTCTCTTTCTTCTTCTTCTTCTTTTTCCTTCCTCCCGTTTACTATCTCCTATGAAAGAGTGAAAAAAAAAAAAATAACATCTGATTCGTTCTCTCCCTTCTCTTAATACGAACTATTTTTAGAGAGATTTTGTAGAAATTCTGCTTCCTTCTTTTTCTTTTTACAATTTTTATTCTGCCTTTTTAACTGCGCGAAATTTGTATTTTATTCTTTAGACATTTCGATTGGAAATTTAGTAAAAGTTATTTATTGGAATGTTTATAATATCATGTCGATGCCTCTCGGGAAACTATCACGCTCTATCCTTTCTCGATTTTTGTCGAATACTTCCGTCGAGACATTTAACTTTCTCCTTTGGTCGCGTTACAATCTTCATTAAGGTGCATGAATCGTGACGCACTGATTTTATGAGTTAGAAAGAAGTCGCTTATTTTTATGCGATAAGTTTGTGTTAACCTGATAACTTTATCTCCTCGAGTAAAAGGTGTGTATAAGTTTCGTTCGTTTAAAACTTGTTGTTACTATTTTATTTTTGTTATATATCTGTACATTTCATTGATTATATGCAATATTTTTTTTATTATTTTATGACATAATATTTACATTCATATTGTAAAAACAATTATAAAATACAATAAACGCCTGAAGAATGATAACCGGATTTACTCTTTTGCAAAGAAAGGGTTTTAACCGACACTATTGCGTAACATAAAAAACATAAAACTATTATTGATTTTATCGTGTTACCGTCTGTTGATAATGTAGTTCGCTGCAGCATCGACTAACGTTAAAACATTTGATACAATATTTGTTGAAAAAGTCAATTACTTCGTAAAAATTATGCTAGGAGACGTTCCTCGAGTTAAAATTATAGGTCTGATTCATAGATCGTATAGATCGTTTTTAATTATGTCACGTTTTCGTATTACTCACTCTTATCATAGATATAAATAAGAAATCGTGCAAAAAAAAAAGTTTCTACCATATCGTTCGACCTAGATTTATATTTAAAGTATGTATATATTTAATGACTTATTGTTAATAATTACCATTTAATACTTTTATTGCACTCGATTAGGATTTGTGAATATATTTCATTTATGCAATTAATTTCTTTCAAGTCATATGTTTATCGATGTACACACTACTTTTTTAAAATATTGTAACTATTTCAATGGACTTAAGGTAGACTTTATTTGATATTTTTATTTATTGTATTACTTGTACAACGGTAATCAATAATGTATTTCATTCTAAATTGTCATAAAATATGTTTTATCAAGTAAAATGATGATAACATTGAAATTGCAATAATTTTTTTTCTCACCCTCTTTTCCCGAATCTCGATAAATTCTGATTAGAAGTTGTTATTATAGGATTGTAATAATAATAAAAAGAAAAAAAAAGGGAGATTTGTGTTTATGAAAAAGGCTGATTTTTTAATGGTATATGGCACGGTTCTCGTGTTAAGAACTGTATTCCATAATCAAAAGAATAATAATCATTTAAATAACTATCCGATTTAATTAAATCCATGATCGACACACGCATGATCCATTTATATTAATAAATTTTATGTTCGATGATAAAATATGAATTTTTAATAAAAAGAAGACACAAGATGGGAATGACAATGATCTGAATGACAATGATCTAGGCGAACGTTTAAATATAATAATTATAATAACTATTTTAGTTTTCAAATGTATTTTTCAAGAGAGGACCAAGTATATATCTTTCAGGATAGAAATATATATCCAAGTTCTTGTAGTGTTTCAGATTAGAGAGTGAAAAATTTCATTCGGTCTGTATAGACGACATATTATCCGTTTAAACGTATAAAGTTAAACCAATAAGTACACTTTTATTCTCTCTGTCTCGTTAACCGTAACAAATCGATAAAATGACGGTATGAAAATCAAACGATTTTTCATCTTTAAGTTCGAAAAAGATGAGCATAAGTTTGAAATCAAGCTGGTAATTAATTAAATCGCTAAAAATTTCTTTTCACGTATGTATGTACCGTTTAGTACATTACGGAATTACATTGAAAATGTATCTCTTGTTAAAGTGATCAATCGTTCTTCCTGGCAACAATTTACGATACGCACTGGACACTGCAACAATGCCGTTCGATTGTTTCTCTCTCTCTCTCTCTTTATATATATGTTCGATCTCTCTCTCTCTCTCTCTCTCTCTCTCTCTAAAAAAAACAAAAAAGTAAAAAAAAAGAAAAACAATTTTAAGAAAAAAAAAAAAAAAAAAAACAAGAAAAAATAAAATTTTCAAACGAAAGAAAAATAGGGCTTCTCTCCTTTTCATTATTTTAAACGATAACACCGTGCTGAGCCAACAATTGTTTTCTTTGTAATAAACTCGGTGACTCTGCTTCGATGTTCTCGGTCCTAATAGTACCATCGAAGGATTTGGACGTTTTGAGATTATTCAATGCCTTCGAACAACTATTCGTCGTGATTTCCAATGATTTGGAGCTTCTTAACGAGGCATTGGCTAACTTCTTGATCGTCTCTGAGATAGGACACTTTATAAACTCTGCCCTTTCGCGTTCTTTATCTTTGATCCTTTGATTATCATCGATCACGTGAATAGGATCATTCGAATCTACGTCCAATTGCTTCCTATCATCTGTCTTTTTCTCAATTGTCATATTTTCGTCCTTCTGCTCGAACTTATCGTTCGATTTATTATCTACAATAACGTCAAGCTCTTTCTTGGAATTTTCGAACTTATTACTCTCCTCCTTCCTATTATCTTCCTGTCTAAGAAATGATTTAGGTGGTGCTTCAACGTAACCACTTTCATCGCTATCTGCTTCCTCGTCGAGAGAATCCAACGTCAAAAACGTACTTTCATCGTTCTGTGACAATTGACGGCTCAATCGGCTTGGATATTTCTCCAATATTCGCCTCTCCTTTTCCTCTGTATTTTCAATTCTACAAAGTATCTCACCCCTCGGTCTATAATCCACTACATCGTCAAAATCCTCGACGTCCTCGAAATCGAAAAGATTCGAAGCGGTGTCTTCGGTTTCCTCTTCTTCCTCTTCTTCCATTGATTCATCTTCCTCGCTTCTCAATGAGAACCTCTTTCGATTCGGTTTAACGTTGCAACGATGGAAACGTGGACTACCGGCACACGTCATGAAATTCGGTGAACCTTCGGAATTCCTTCGTGGTCCGGTATCCCTTCCTATTTCATTCTCCTCTGTATAAAGGATCCTCGCATTTGCTTGATGCTCTGTCTCACCTAAATCGAAAAATTTAATCGATCATTATCTTTATTAAATGTTATTCTTTCGAAAATATAATCCTATTACGAATGATCCATTTTAAAGATTAATTTTAAATATGAAATATTTAAAAAGAATTCATAATACTAATTAGAAATACTATATTATATCATTTAGAAAGAAGATAAAATAATATTTCATTTTGATTGTAATATTCATTGCTAGATATATTTTGAATACTTTACATTTAAAAAAAAAAAAAAAAAAAAAAAAAAAAATATATAGTAATCCCATATCGTATTTTTTAGTTCATATAAATGAATTAATTATTTTAATTTTAATTTATAATTTAAAAATATTTTATATATAAAAAAAAAAAAATTAGTATATACTAACCAGTCGTTTGATGATCCTCAGGTCCAATTGTTCTTTCCTCGCTCGTTGCTGTACTAGCTGTCTCACATCCACTCGAGATACTTCCATTCTCATCGGAAGATTCTCGATTGAGTGCATCCAAAAGACGTGCCAATCTCCAGCCATCTTGATCTTGCCAACTTCTGGCTACGGTCTCTAACGTTCTCAATTCTTCGAGAAGTCTTTGTTGTTCAATCTCTTCTGCAACGGCATCCTCCTCGATCGCTGAAAGTTTCGGTGCACTTTTCGACCTTTCTAAAGGTGGCCGATAATTCTGACCACCTGTACTCAATAGAAGCTTTCTCCTTGGTAACGAAGGATTTTCGTAGAGAGCATTGGCCAAGGACAATCTGTGAAATGAAAATTATTCATATTTAATTTCATTCAACATTTTTACCATTCACTGTACATATTAAAATATAACGAGTTAATTCAATTTACCACGAAAAGCTTAGTGTAAATTTTGAAATAATACGAATAAAAAAAGATCTAATAATTGATATTTTAAATATATATAACTTTCTGATATTATTGAAAATAATAGAATCAAGCTTTAGATTTATATTCTCACCGTCATAAAAATAATATCTATACTTGGAACAATCTTTTAAAAAATTATTTTATATTTTAATTTTTAAACCATTCGAAAGATATTTTCATTTTATCTGATTCTTTCGACAACGAACAATAACAAAAAAGTTGCGATAAGCAAAAATAGCCATTGTACAAAAAAATATTGAATGACTAAATGACGCACATGTCTTGTATCTAATTCATTTTTAATTTTGACGATGACAATACGTCTTTTAGAAAAACAAAACAATTAAAAAAAAAAAAAAAAGAAAGAAGAAAAATGGGAAAAAAAGGAAAAAAGAACGCAAATTCTGTAACCTTGTCTAAACGATCATCTGTCTTCTTATATAACAGAATCGATATATCGATGTAAATACTCGAGCTAATATACGAGAAAGCGAATAAAACTCGTTTAACTTAATAGAAGAACGTCGTGGAATCTATGACCCGAATGCACATTAACGATCATTTCGACCCGAATCGTGACTCGATCCTTCGCTTGTGGCGATTCACGCCAGAAACGTGACCTGAATTCTACCTTTCCGCGAAGGTCAAGACTTTGCGAGACTTTGAACGCAAACACGAGAAGAATCTCCGATTACCCTTGATCTTTGAAGGTCCTTTCCATACACGAGACATTTTACACGAGACATTTTATATCTATCGTACATTTATTTTATCTCACTTCAACAAAAAAGATAATAGATAATCGCACCATTCCATACAAGCCACTGTCCAAAACAAACACTAAGGCCATCTCTTCACTCTATTTATTTATGTATTTATGCACCTTTCACATTTTTATATGAATAGAATATCAATTCTAAGAAGCTGAATTTATAACAACTTTTTTATATGTATACATACATATATACATATAAAATATATATATATATATATATATATATATATATATATATATATATATATATGAATAAGTACATACGTATTAATGTATAAATATCGTCATTTAAAGCACATAATTCAAAAATGTATTTTGCTTGGTTATTACAAAAATTTTAATATTATTCTAACAATATGAAAAACAATTTCTCTTTCTGTCTCTTACCTAGCATTTTGCCTAGAAACCTTGTCCCTGCGAAATTCAAGAAGGGCCTGTTGTAACCTAGCATTCAATGTCGATGCTAACCTTCTCGCAGTAGACTCTTTACTGCATAATGCAGCATGGCACCTTAATTCAGGCCTAAGTCTACGTCCTTCATGTCTGTATACCCAAACAAATAAACGTGGATGTGACACTGGTGCTGTGCAATAAGTGACCCTATGAGCCCAATATTCTGTCAAGCCATGGTCTTTTGTAGTGGCAGTTAAACCACCATTGGTCACTGTCAACCTCATAGAAACATCGGGTCTGCTGCTGGTCACATAGTTCCGCCATAAAGTCGACACTGGCTTTTCGACGCATCCTTCGCCTAAAAATCATCACCATCATCATCATTATAATCATAATCATGTTTCCTTTCTTACTATATATATATATATTTTTTTTTTTTTCATATTATAACCTTTGTGTCTTTATTCGATAATGTAATTAATAACGTATGAATTAATATTGTAGCTAAAATTACATCTATCTGATAACAATATTCATAGGATCTATGAAAAGTTCCTACGCTTAGAAATATTCACAAATTAAAACAAAAATTTTATTCAGACAAAGGTTTTTCTTGAGACAAAGAACTCTAATTGATTTTTATTTTTATCATTTAAAAACTTTGAAATAACTTAGAAAATTTTTGTCTCATGCTATAATATTTTTTAATGACCATTATCACCATTAGAATATGTTTTAAGTATCATAATAGTATAAAGTAGTATTTAATTAAATCAAATATTTTACTTTTTCTTTTCTCTTTTTTTTCTTTTTAATTTTATACTTTTTATATTCATTATGAGAACGATTAAAAATTTCTCAAGACACGATATCTTATGATAGAAGATTTCTATCGTGATTTATCCCTATAATAATTGTCCATTGTTAACGAATTATTCTCTACGTATTTGATTATTTAATTTTCTATTTAATTAAATGTTATATTTATGAATATAAATTTTATTCTGATATCTGATATCGTATTAACTAGACTTAAAGATGATCGATATCATTGCGTTTTATCGTAACATTGTTATAAGCTTTTAAAATGACAAAGGAATTAATGGTGATTGAAAGTGTCGAATAAATATCGGCAGATGTTCGTTCAAAACGTCAGGAGACCCCCCAGTAACGATACCATTTCAGGGTTCAGCTTGGATATAACATATTCGTATGAGTTCTCTTGGAATACATACAATCTGATACGCAATGGGAGCCCAGTATGAACAGTACTCGCATTCCGTGGCACATACGCGACTGGAATACCAGTAACTCTATTGAACTAGTACATGTACATATGTAGTACATCAACGTATATGTGTGTGTGTGTGTGTATATATGTATAGTGTATGTAATGTGTGTGTATATATTGAATACGAAGAAGATCAGGTATAGTGGATAGGTTCATTCTGACCTTCGATACAGTTCGATTCGCCGTTCGACTCGACAGGGATCGCCTTACCAATTTAGAGATACAGGAAATGTTAGTACAGTTACTTAGACTACAAGAATGGTGAGTCAGAAAGGAGGGTAGCAGTGGAAGATAAGCGCAAAGAGAAAATGAAACAAATTTTATTTTATAATTATTACCGCAAATTGATAGGTAAACAAATGAACATTAGATAACGTGTATAATGATTGTAATATAAAAAGGAATTAATATAGTTATTAAAAAAGATATTTTTGCGATAATCTATAAATTAATATGATTTTATTTCTTTTTATTAAATGTAGATAGAAATGTATTTACTAGTATCTAGATTTCAATGAGCAAACAATGATTATAATTGAATAAAGATAAAATATTTCTTTTTAAATAATTAATTATTAAGATTAAAGAGCTATTATATAATTTATTAATATTTATTATATAATTTATGTAATGAAATGTTCGATGAAGATGTGTTACTATTTATTACAATATTTAGAAAAGCGATATACATATATATATATATATATATATATATATATATATATATATATATTATAGTTTATTTATATTATACGAACGAGAAGATGACAAAGAAAAAATAATTTATTTATTTCGAATTTGAGGATCCAATGTGAAGAAATGAAGATCTAAATAAATTTTTGTAAACACGCGAGTTATTATTTTTTGTCCTGTACATTTTGTGTTTCATTTTTTCTTGTTATCTTTTTGTTATCACAGGATTGTACGATTAGATTTGCAAGAACTATAGATTTTCATGATTCGTGCACGTGCTTCGTCGTAAATGATCAAGATTATCATCTTGATAGCGTGACATCAGCTATGACTCGTCTAACTTTATCGTAACGCTCACAAGAGAATTTCAAAGAGTTATGCGATTTCATCTTGTCTATGCCGACAGAAGAAATAAAATAAGAAATAAAAATAATTTCACTTTCTGCGAGAAATCCTCAATGGTCGGGATTGATAAAGTTCAATGAACACGTCTGTAAAAAGGATTTCTTTTTCTTTCTTTTCTTTTTTTTTTTTCTTTTTCTTGGTTTTAACGAGCGCACGATTATTCGCCGGTTTCTCTTATATCTGTGTATATACTAACATATACATTGTAAATATTACTTCTAAATGACATTTTACTTTTATACAATTATTATTATAAATATTATAATGATATAACATTTGTTAGAATTTATACAAGAATTTATCTCACTATATTATTAAATGTTCCGTCGATCGAGTAATCACAGTATTTTATTTATAATTATATAAAAGTATAATTTCTTCTAAGGAAGGAATGCATATATATATAAAATTATATATATATATATATGTGTGTATATAAAAAAATCTAGAAAAATCGTTCTCTTAAAAAATAAAAAGGAAAGAAGTTTTAACTATAGAGAGAAAGCTTTAGATGAAATGTATCGATGTCACAATGATCGTACCGATCCGTTGCATGTCGATTACCTAGCAAACGGAAAAGCGGATACGTACTGGAACGATGCGGAAGAGGAAGTGAATGCCAACGAAGAGGACCAACAAGGTTCGATCGCTAGCCCGTAACACTCTGTTCGGTATTATCCAATTAAATGCAGTACCGACCGATCCGTTCATTTTTTTCTTCCGTTATCTCGAAACATCGTGCGCAGGAAAACTCGCCAACCTTCGTAACATTCAATATCGTTGAAGAGGAAACGGTTTAAAGTATTTAAGGATGATATTGCACTAACTACGAAACGATTATGTATTTTAATGCATTCTTGCGATAATATTTACATCTTAATATAAAGTTTTCTTTTTATTTCTTTTTTCTTTTTCTTTTAAAATCTTTTACATTCTTTATTTTGTATTTATGATTCTTTCTTTCTTTCTTTTTTTTTTTTTTTTGTATGCGACGCGAACATGACGATTATTTATAAACATTATATTATTTATTTATTTAATATTGAATAATTCTTTGCAATTTGAAATAATTATAATTCAGAATTAATGTTTTCTTTTACTTTTCCTCTTGCTTGAATCGAAATAGCTATTAAAAAGAAAAAAGAAAAATGCAATGAAAACAATAGCATGAATGAATAAAATCATCTCTATAAATTCTCTATTTGAAAATAGAGAGGCTGATAAAGAAAACGAAAAAAATCTCAATTAATCGAGTGAAGCTTACGAGCGAGGATAACGCAAGCATAGAGATTAGACTAAATAGAGAGCTTCATGGTCGGGTCGATCGAATTAAAAAAAGATTTATGGTATAAAGCATTCTCTACGGTTGCATGACTCGTTATCTTCCTAGAATAACCGATTATGCAACTATGCAGCTACTTTAATCGATTTTAGTTCATCGCATATCCATTTGTTTGCAGATCAATATTTTAATGTCTAAAGATAATTCAAACAATTAATAATTCATGAGGATTGTGTGAATAAGTCAAAATTTGATAAATTGATAAGAAATTGAATTCAATATTATCGAATGGTCGATGTCAAAAAGTTTCAGTACTTTTGTATTTTAAATATAATTACTACTTTACTTAATATCTTTTACTAATAAGTTTTTCTATTTTATTTTTATTGGACAAAATTATACGCAATGGCGGAAATATAATTGTCACTATTTTATGCTTAAATAAAAAATTCTATAATAATTTATTATTATTTTTTGTCAGAATTTTTCTTTTCTTTTTTTTTTAAATTTTATCATCAATTGATAAATGCCATATTATAGCTATTATTATTAATATTTATTAAAATCGTATTATTATTTTTATTTTATTCAGATATAAAATATTGAAAATTCTGATTACTTATCGATCACAACTATTTCACGATTTCTAAATTATCCCTTCGAAAGAGTTTTATGATTCGCTTCGAAAAGTTCAACGACTGATGATAAAAAAAAAAAAATAATAAAAAAAAAAAAAGAAAAAAAAGAGAGAATAAAAGAAGGAAAAAAAATACGGACGGCACGGCGCGATCTTGAATGATAGCGGTTGAAAGAAAATATATGTAATTGAAGTACGAATCGTGGCTCGTTGCGGTATGGTACTAACTGGTACCATCCACTTCATTCCTATATATGCGTACATGTATCTATACACACATAATAGTTACGGCACTTATGCCAAGCCGCTTTAAATATCTATCAATTTAGCTAACAGATACCATAAAATGATTTTCTTAAAATCATTTCTAATTATAACCGATAAAATTGTACTTTTTAATGCGAAATTTTATTATCCGTATTATATGTTTTGTATATAATCCATATAGTTAAAAATTATTTTCATTAATGATGCTATTAGAAAATCATTATTATTGAAATGTAAAACTTTGTCTTCGGTATATGTATATAACTTTTTGCAAATATATTTTTTAACATGATTACTAATTTATTTTAACGATACTATTTCTAGATGTAATTTAAATAACTTTACATGTACGTGTGTATATATGTATATACGTGTATATACATACATACATACATACATATATATATATCTATATATAAATACACGAAACTTACACACACATATATATATAAGTGTATTTTATCTACACGCAGACGTATTTATCCACTTTGATCTTATCGAGACATGGAGAACTGCGACTTTGATCTATATGTTCGATGATCGTGAAAGATTACTCGAGTGCCTTTTCGTGCGACCGTCTTTGTAATTAATCGCCCGTAATCTGGTCTTGTGATCGAGATAAATATCACGATCTAGAAACTATATATATACATATAAATAAATTCATAATTCATAGGTAATGAAAAATAAGCCAAAAGAAAAAAAAAAGAAAAAAAAAAGAAAATAAAAAATAAAAAAAAATTGTGATATCTTTTACATTTCCTAAATTTTAAATATAAAAATGAGTTTAATTAAATTTTTTAAATTAACATAAATATGCTAATATTACGTTAATTTTAGGTTTATTATATAAAAGGTTTCTTTTTTTCTGTTATTTTTTCTCTATACGTAAGGACGATATATTAATTCAAAAGTTGAAGATTTATCATATATGTATGAATGAAATGATTGAAAGAGAAAAAATATATGATCATATTTACATATATTTACGTAGTAGCTTCGAGGGAAAGATTAATGAGACTAAAGATAAATCACGAATTTTCTTTTTTCTCGGAAAAAGAAAAAGGAATTAAAGACAAAGACTCTACGCGTTTATGCGAAAAAAGAGGAACATCGCGATTTCTTCCCTGAATATGTGCTCTACTCCTGAATATTTTTATTACGAATCCCCGGTGTTTTCCTGTGCGCATACATCGTTGAAAGAAGCATTAAGCGTCCCTGAAGATAAATTTATATTTAGAATTCTCTCTAAAGAGGACTCACATGAATAAGATATTAACGTAGTTTGATAAGAAATTTTCAAAACTTTTCTGAAAATAACCAAACACAATCTCGATTTGTTCATTTTCCTTCCTTATTGTCATATATTAATTTATATAATCTATTTCTCATCAGTTTCGAATAAAAATGTTAATTGTTCTCTAAGAAAATTACTAATGGCGGAAAAATCGATTGATACGCTCACTTTCCGAGAAAATAATTTTTCTTCTTCTTATCTTCAGATAGAACGAAACTCGCTTTCGAAATATTTCATTCGATCGATAAACTTGAATTTTTAACGAACTTACAGGATGGATCAAAAGCTTTCAAATGATTTATAAAAATCTATCATCTATTCTTTCTCGAGATCCTTTATAAGGTAATATTTTCTTCTATAGTTTTCAAATTGTAAAATTACGAACGTAGGAGAACTCCTTTTTGTTGAAATCTTGAAAAAAAAAAGAACAAGCCTGAAAAATCTGAATTGATATTTAAAATCATCTGGGAACTTTCGGCAAAGCTAGGAACTTTTTGTTCACCTTATATATAGAAGGAAAGATCGATTTGTTTTCCTTGTTGGATTCATTAACGTAATCGAGATTCTCATCGATTGCAAAACTAAGTTCTGTGAAGTTCGATCGTTACGAGAGACGCCTCGTTGATTTTCTCGGAATCGAGCAAAAGTCAGCCACGAAGACATAGAGTCTGCGCTTTTTCACTGACTATAATATTTCTCTTCGTAAAAGTCGAACAAACTTGGATAGTGCGCTATCATCACTATTTGTAACATTAACGATAAGCAGAAATCAAATGGACGATCAAAGTATAGCGAAATTGTATATACCCATTTATATTTTCTCTGTGTATGTTCGTGTAATATGAATGAGTCAAAATTTCTAAATGTAGGAAGCAAGTGTTACTATGTAAATATATATTTTTCTAACAATTCATAAATTTTCTTTTCATTTTATTCTTTTACATCTTTTTATTCTCTTACATCTATCTTATACATCACTCCTGTCGAACTTTTTGTTTTATTATGCCCGATAGGTCTAATTGACTTGTGTTTAAATATTTTCACGCTATTAACAAATTCCATACTCATTCATATCAACTTATATTTTCATAAATATTATTCAAATATGAATTTCTAGACTATTTAATTTATACATCTACTATTTAAAAAAAAAAAAAAAAAAAAAAATTCTTTCAATATTTATATTAAATACATACTTATTATCGTTCCTACATTTTTAAAATATTATTAAACAACTTTTTAGATTAAAAATTATACACACATAGACATCGTTAAATAATAAATAATAATAATCATTTTTTTATTACGTAAAAGTCGATAAAATTTAGAAAATTCGATCCATTCGAATCATTCTTGTCTCTCATCGTACTTGATATATGAACAAACGCGAGTATAAAAAAAAAGAAGAAAAAAAAAAGAAAAAAAGGGATATCAAAGGAAGCACTCGGTGATCTTCTAGAAAGCGAGACACGAAGGTCAGCGGGAACGAGTTCGCGGCAAAACTGGAAACCGTTGTGCGAATTCAACGAAGGACATGTACTGAAAGAGAGCCTGGAGATCCTTCGTCGATAATTTATTTTCTTTTACCGCCTACGATCTCTCGTACGATCTTTCTTCGGTTATTCGTTTAAAAGAGATCTCTTAACCTTTCGCGATCCTACAGAACGTGTTGCTTCCAACGAAATAAATAAAGCAATATATCTCATCTGCGTTATGATATGACATGCTTGTTAAACAGTAGGGGTTAGTAAATATATATATACCATACTTCTTAGGATTAAAAAATATGTCTTCTTTAAGAAACTTTTCTTTATTTTTTTTTTTATTTTTCCTCTTTCCTTTCTTTTTTTTTCTTTTTTCTTTAAATTTTTTGGACATTATTGTTGACTCACGGATTTTAACACGTCGTCAATTTTTTTCTTTCCTTCTTTTTTTTTTCACAGATCAAAAGACATCATTTTTTGGTCACTTTGTCATTGACTTAAGACGAGAGAAACAAAGGAGGACAAAAATGATATGCCTAATTCGTACTTGACGTCCATATTGTAATCATTAAAAAAAAATAAATATTGACAAAAGATTATTGCCTTATACATTGAGAATTAGAATATAGGTAGGGAAAGAAAAGAAAGAAAGGAAAAAAAAAAAGATCCTTTCTCAATGAATACAAAAGTTATTGAAATAGTCGATAAAAAGATATGCTTCTTTTTATGCTTTTCAAGAATGATTTATTATTTCCTGAGGTATTTATTGCAATAGCTTAGAAAAAGTAGTTTCAAGAAAAGTCACTTTTACAGAAAATAAAGTTAACTACTACCAAGAGAATAAGTTTCTTTTTATAAAGATTTAAACTTTTTAACTACGTCAATTTTTTTTTCTTTATATATATATATATAGAAATATAGAAATGTCAGGTGAAAAATTTTAGAAAATTTTTTACTGTTACGAAAAATGTGAAAAATATTTGATTTTTTTATCCATGAAATATTATCGTGTCTTTTTGTTTCAATAAAAATTATAAAAAAGAAAAAAAAAAGAAAAAAAAAATTAATAGAGAGAAAATAAGAAAAATTACATTTCCTGTAAAAATTACATTTCCTGTAAAAATTACATTCCATGCAACCAATGAACGTCCCCGAATAATCTCTCTGTCTCTTTCTCTTTCACGGGTTTGCACTTTGAATTATTATCAGCATATCGAATGTCAAATGAGATGTCCTTGAGAATGATGTAGTTAATAAATAAGTCAAATTTATTTTTTCAATTACTAGAATGAATTCGCATTGCTTCCGTAATATTGATCATCCTTTCCATATTATAATTTCCTATCCTTGTCATGAATATTGCAAAGGTCGACAAAGAAAAAAAAAGAAAAAAGAAATAACAATAACAAAGAAAGAAAGAAAGAAAATAAAAAAAAATTTATTGGAAAATTGATAAAAACTATGATTATTTATGAAACAATAATCGTCCGTCAACTTGTTGATTATAAATCGATAAAATTAATAAAATTATCCAGTGATACATTTCAATCGATTAGATCATCACTAACACGAAACTATTAATTTGGAATGAGTATGATCCGTTATAAATGCATGATTCATTAGATTATAGAATAGATTAGATGTTTCATCGAAGAAAAATTAGTTATTAAAATATGATAATCCATATCCATTTTTCTGACAATAGAATTTTGTTATTTATTTAATATTAATCATAAACTATTCTAAGAAAGTAAAAATCTAAAGTAAGAAAAAAAGAAAGAGAAAGAGAAAGAGAGAGAAAGAGAAAGAGAGAGAGAGAGAGAGAGAGAGACAGTTCTTATTTATATATTAACGATATTACTAATATTTTTTAGTAAACTAAATGAAATATTTTCTCTTCAGATCGGATGATAAATTTCTTCTTTATTCTTTTAAATAAAAAGATACAATCGGATTGAAAATTACAAAAAAAAGACATAAATTCGCTAATAAACGTATCGTAACGATTAAGATCTTTATGATCAAAAAAGATCAAAGAAAACGAAGTAGAAAAAGTAGAGAAAATAGAGAAACAATTATTCTCCCTTATATGTGTATGTGTATTCGTGAGATTGGCCATTTGTATCAATTAATATTCATTTCATTTGAACAACGAACACATTTTTAATTTCTTCTAAAATTCCATTTTTATTGTAAAAAAAAAATTATTCTTTAGTATCCAAGAATGAAATAAGATCGTTTAGAAAAAAAGTGAAAAATCAGAACTTTTAAGGATAATAAAAAAATTTCCAATTTTCTTTAAATATCCGTGAATAATAATTTTTCGAATACCTTTAATAATTAATTTTTAATATAAGAAAATAATTGTTAATACATAACAAGCAAATGAAGCATACGCTCTGACATAAAATAATTAGTCCGAATGTATGACATAATGTGATTTAATTAATATCATTCCTTTAGAGAAATTCATTTGTATATCTAAACGAAGTGATAATTAACAAATTACATGACTGAAGGAAATATAATTTTATTCGAAAAAAAAAAAAATGAAAAAAGAAAGAAAACAGGAAAAAAAGAAATATTTACTAGTAAAAGAATTTTTAATGAGATACCATTTTTTCAATTCGTGTATTCAGAAAAAAAAAGGAAAGAAACTTCGTCTATATTAAAATTATTATTAATTTTTAAAGAAGTCTGCACATTACAAATAAACTTCTTTAGACATATTTCCTTTTTTTATTTCTTTTCTTTCTCTCTCCTTTTTTTTTTTTTTTTCTTTCTACGGAATAACATCTTTTTTTATGAAATCCGAAGGATATTTCGTTATCATATAAAATATCTTGGATTTTTTTGTCGCGTTCATTCGACCCGAAGATACAAATATGCAGCAGGATAAATTCAATATGCAGAAAGTAGTTTCTTGCGAGCGAGCAAATGATTAATTGCTGGTACGACGATGACCTTACTCGATGGCACTTTATTTTCAACGTCGGCGTGCTCTCGACCGTTCGATCGATCGATCTATCTATCGATCGATCGATCCATCGTCCTACACGTTCGTACAGTTCGTACATCAGAATGAAGGAGAACGCAATTGCGTGCACTTCTGATTAACAATCTTTAATTATTGTTTATTTTGAATAAAAGGAATAAAAAAAAAATTAAAGATTATCCATCATTATAAATGTATACTGATAACAACTTTTAATGAAGTTTTGCATATTAAATATTAAAATGCGTTAATCTCTTCGAGGATACTGATGATACATACTCACATATATTTTTGATTCTTTGAAAAATTAAAATATTAGGGATGCGCATGTGAACATCGTTATTTCTTTCCTATCTACTGTTAATAACTTTCGTACCATTTTATTTTCTTATTTTTAATCGATCTCAAATGAATATAATAAACATACGCGATAATATTAATCAACATTTTTTCGAATTTTAGATAAATCATTCCTGAAGAGATTATGAGATACACAAATGTTAAACGCATAGTAATACGTGCAATTTAATTTTCCCTCAGATTCGTTTTTTGCAAAGAAAAAAAAAAAAAAAAAAAAAAAAAAAAAAGAAATGAACAGATAAAAAAAGAATAAGCAACAACGACAATTTTTAGACGGAAAAAAGATTATTAAGTATCGATTCTCCTATTTTCTCCCTATTCAATATCTACCTTGAAATATACAAATATATTATAAAAACAGAAAGGAGAAGGAAGAAGGGAAAGGAATAAAAGAAAAAAAAAAAGAGAAAAAAAGGAACAGAAACAAAAAGAACTCACCCTTGGCCCATCCAGTAAGGACATTCCCAAGATAGGCGACCTTATAACAAGGGTCATAGTCGGTTATCGAGGCATTGCCCCTGTGTCTCTTCCACAATCGACCGAGTCCTCTTTTCAAGGATCTTAGAGTTCTCTGACCAAATTCTTTACCGGCAGTTCCATGCCCTGAATCTGTACTGTCCTTCTCCTCGTCGACGGGATCGGCAACAACGTCACCCAACGTCTTCATTCTGTCTCGAGACACTTCACTCCTTTCTCCTTCGGCCTTCACGAAAGAAGCTCGTGCAGAGCACAAATTATTCTCTTCTCCGGCTACACCTCAACAACAACAACCACTACCACCATCAATAGCTCCACCAACTCCTCCAACACCACCACCACCACCACCTTCTTCTTCTTCTTCTTTTTCTTCTTCTTCTTCCACCTCTTATTTTATTTTAATGTAATACCACTGCACCCTCTTTATTTTCGATTTTTAAAAGAACGATCGACATATTTTCTCTTCAATATATATTTCCTATTTTACTTGTACACATTTAACAGGCTACATTATGTGTGATTAATTATATCGATCTAACTCACTGGGATTTGAATTGTAAATAGAAATGTACTTTCGTTCGATATATCGTACGAGCTTTAATCAAAGATTGATATAATTCTTTGATAGGTTCGTTCTTTCTTTTTTTTGTTTTGTTTGTTCGTTTATCTTTTCTTCTTGTTTTCCTTTTGCTATTCTTTTTTTTTTCTTTTTTTTTCTTTTTCTTTTTTTTTTTCTTTTTTTTTTTTTTGATATTACAAAACACTCAAATTATTTCTTCGGTATTCGTTCTCTTTCTTCTTCGCCACGAATCACGTGAAGATTCTGTAACAAAAAGGAAATGGCATAGATAACGTGTGTTATTTTTGAAAAGATTCGATGAAGCGTGTCGAAGTTATTGTCACTTCGCCAATAAAAAGACGAGAACGTGAAAACTTTGAAATATTTTCTACTCGATAACGTATTCTTTTCGATACATTCGAAAACGTTCGGAAAAAGTTCGAAAAAATACGATTAGTTTGATGATACGTGTGGTTTTATATATATATATATATATATATATATATATATATATACATAAATGCGTATGCACATAAGTTCTTTACGATAAATCGAAATTTATCTTTTTCTTTTTCCTTTTAATATTTCGTTGTTTCATTTGTATGCAAACATTTATTTATTTATAGAAATACGTCAGCGAGAGATTTGCCGCTGCTTTAAGTTAAAAAAAGAAAAAAAGAAAAAAAGAAAAAAAGAAAAAAGAAAAGAAGCAAAAGAAACATAACTTTTTAAATTGTTTATTTTATCCCATTTTATTTTCCTTCTTTTTTTATGTTTCAAGTGAAATTCAAATAGAAAATAAAATTTAAATAAAATTTAAATAAAATTTAAATAAAAATTTAAATATTTAAATGTTATAATATGTTATATTTGGTAGAATACTATTTAAATTTATTTAAAAGAAAACAAAAGCAAACAAAAAAAAACAAAAAAAAAAAGCTTTTATTACAATCGTATAAAATGTTTTCATTTCTCTTTCTCTTTCTACATGTTTAATAACAAACGACAAAGTTGAATAGAATAAAAAGAATACTTGAGAATATAAAAGTATTACGACTTTCATTTCACTGACCATCCTTTGAAATTGTACGTGTTGGAATTTGTATTATAGTTGACGTTTCGAAGTTTTCGTTAGCTTAGGAATTCGCTACGCTGATAGAATTCTATCAAGGTAAGCATTTACAAAAGAAACACGATATTAAATTTAAAATTGCCGCCTTTTCGTCCTATATACCAGTCGATGTATATACATACATTTAATGTCTTTTTTTATACAAGATTTGTTCTTTTATATACGATTTCAACAAAGACACGATTTTAAAAAAAAAGGCAAAAGAATTCTCTTTTTACACGAGGTTTTTTTTTTGAAATCAATCTACCGTATAAATGAAGTATATATGTATATACGTATGTACATACGTATATTCATATATAAGTTCGGACAAAACATACATTTCTTTTAATAATATTTGTTAAAAACACGTTTTTCTACAATATTTTTTACCTCAAATATTACCTAAAATATATTTTTATTTCTGTTATTAATCATTAAAAAAAGAAGGGGAAAAAATATCTTCACCCGTCTTTTTTTTTTTTTATTACGTTCTTTCGATTGTTTTGTGATCACAACTCGTCGAATCCTATTCGAGCCATATCAGCTTTCCATTCTGATAAATTGGATCGTTCAATTTCTTATTAATTGCTGGATATAGATTATTTGATATATAATAACGATCGGTATATCCCATTCACCGTGCGTCAAATATTCGCTTACAAGTAAAGTGCAATAAGGAATTATTGCGAAAAGATTACAAGGATATCGATTTACTTAATACTTGTAAAATCTTTTCCGATTCATATGTGCGTATATACGTGTATATACATACATGTATGTATGTATTTATGTATCTATATATCTATGTATATTCTACGTTGTATTTTTCAAATAAACGTCGCAAAATTATGTGTTGTTGCTATTCACGTTGATGATCTTATTGTTAGTGTGACGTGTCCAGTTTTAAATGTCTGATAATAAAATTAACTAGCTCGATGCACTTAATTGCACTTAATATTTTCTTTACGACGTTATCATCATTAGAGGAAAAAAAACGAGAACTGACCTAAGTAACCAAATGTTTAGATTTTTCAAAATATTTATTTTAGATTATATAAATCTTGAATAAAATATATATACTGTTATATCATTAAGGTTAAATTAGTTTCGAATAAACTGATACTTAATACATGTATATATGTGCATATATATGTACGTATGTATGTATCTATGTATCTATGTATATATATATATATATATATATATATATATATATGTGTGTGTGTAGATGAAAAATGAATACAATATATACATTGATAAATATCAAACATTTTCTTTAATACTTGAGCTATATACAATATAATCGTTAATAAGATAAATGAAGAAAGAAAAAAAAAATACAATAAAAATATAGTATATATTTATATATATATTTCTTTTTCTTTTTTCTTTTATACAGAAGTAAAATAAATTATCTATTTCACGTGTACCATGCAATAAACATATCAATAAATCACGAACTCTTCATGAGATTTATATAAGCCAAGAAACATTTACCTCACTTTAATATAAGTACCACGTAAATCCTTTCTCGTCTTCGATCCTTTTAACGATTTTGCAATACTTCCATCGATCGCAACTGAGCACGAATTTAACACGTTCGAGTTTCAAACAAGCAATCCCGTCTTACGTTCGTGACTTAACCGAACTAATCGTACGATCTGACTCATTCTCTCCCTCTCTCTTTCTCTCTTTTTCTCTCACTCTCTCTCTCTCTCTCTCCCTCTCTTTTTCTTTCTATCACAAGTTCTAGTGCTTCTTATCCCGACGGAAATTACGGTTTCCAGAGGAAGTCTAGTCAGTGTGTAATTCAAAAGATGTTGCCAAAGAGTTGAGATCAACGAAAATTTTGAAAAATATTACTGTACTTCGATTTCACACACACATACACACACACACACACACACACACACACACGCACACATATATATATATATAAAACTTAATCCTTATTGCAATGATTAAAAGTTTTCTTTTGGAATAAAAAGAAATTGTATATTATTTAAGATTTAATATGACGATATATGTATTATTTCTATGTATTTCGTAACAAGATGATTCGTACATCTTTTTATATAAAATTAAAAATTTTAAATATTAAAGAATTGATAAATCATACGTATAATTCTCAGAATAATTGTATGACAAGAATAAAGGATAATTGGATTCTTGAAAAATTTTGAAGTAGCTTTTTCTTCCTCTTTTTCTTTTTTTTTGTCGAACATGAATTATTCAAATACGTTCGTAATAAACGCATCGGTTGATATATATATATATATATATATATATATATATGTGTGTGTGTGTGTGTGTGTGTGTGTACCTACGTATTAGTTTGAATAAAACGATGATTTTTTTGCAAATACAACAAATTAATGATTTTCCTTTTTAGTCATTATTACCTTGCATGTTCGAAAATAATTGCATATTTATGTATGATAATAATAGATCTAATCGATTCTATATTTATAATCATCATCATTGGATTCGTATTAAATTGGAGAACATTAGTAATTTAATAATCGTATGTGCGTATGGTTAAATGACGTATTATTCTTTTTGTTTTTTAAATCTTTTTTTCCTTAATTTGTTAATTATCCTTTCTTCATTTAATATAAAAATTACTAATATAAAAATAAATCGTACAATTATTTTACAAATACTTTACAAACTTCTTCCATATCAATTCGAACAAAATACTTGACAAACTCTATTGTTTTTTAAATAATAATTAAAATCCACATTATTATTTTTGAAATAATTAAAATTGAAAACTAGGAGACAGGTGAAATGAAAATAAGAGAAAAAAGAGAGATGGTAGAGGAAAAAAAAAAGAAATAAATAAAATAAAATGCATACACAATATACATATGTATACAAGACGTGCTCGAGCAGAAGAGCTTGAGATTACTTTCAGGCGTTACAGAATACAATGCAACGACAACATATGTTCTTCGACGGGAGTACCGCCGCGATTACTCTCGTCGTTCTAAAAGAAAAAAAAGAAAGAAAGAGAAAAAACAAAATAAAAAGAAACAAAAAACAAAATAAAAAGAAAAAAGAAAGAAAGAAAGAAAGAAAGAAAGAAAGCAAGAAAGAAAGAAAGGAAGGCATGATGATTCTGTGTGACGCATGTAGTTGCATGTCGCAGCCATGACAGTCGTTACAAAGGGTGAATTCAGTTGTACTACTCGCAAAAATACAAGAGAGTGGACGAGTATAGTATATGTAACTCGTAGGAACTAACTCACCTGACCTCGTATGGGTGTAAAACTTACACTGTGTTCGGTGTTCGCCATCTTCCTTTTTCTCATCTCTTTCTCTTTCTATCTCTTTACTTTTTTTTCTTTTGTTTAATCTTTTATTTTCTTTAATCACGAGAGACCCTCAGAGAAGCCGTCCACGAAGCGAATTCCACGCGTCGATCGTTTATCATCTTCTTGCGACGATGCAATCTCCTCCTCTTCCCTTCTATCCTTCCCTTTCAGCTACACTATTCTTACCTAACGTAAGATAGTTTACAAGGATAAAAGAGGGAGAGAGAGAGAGAGAGAGAGAGCGCGAAAGAGAATCAACGAATGATTTTACAATATATAATTAAAAAACAAACTTGATGGTAATTCATCGACCGATTTTCGAAATATTTTCATATTTCGTCTAAATAAGAATAACAAATTTTTCTTCGATTATTTCTTTCTTTATTTTTTTATTTTTTTTATTTTTTTTCAATAAATCGATCACTCGTATCAATCTCTTTTGTTGAAATAATTATTAAAATTGTATGATCATCCTGTATGTTTTATATATATACATATATATATATATAAATATAATAATGATAAAATGATGATCCAATTCCAAAAGTTTCTTCGACTTTTTTTCTTTTTTTCTTTTTTTTTTCTTTTAATTCTTGTAATTTTCAATTTTTCAACAAATCGATCATTCCGCATTAATCTCGTTTTGGAAAAATAATTATTAAAACTGTCTGAACATTCTGTATAATACAAATGGCGATCGTGATGACGATAATAATGATGAAAATAATGATGATCAATAATAATGCTAATATGTGGGAGAGACCGGTTGATTGAATAGTAATGACCTCTTATCGAGAAGAGATATTCCTGCAACTTAAAAAAAAAAAAAAGAAAGAAAGAAAAAAGGGAGCAGGAAAAGAAAACAAAAAAAAAGAAAACAAGAAAAACTTCGTCGTTCTCGAAGATTCGCCTCGCGGCAATTTATATCGTTATAGTTATTTCATTCATTTACATTAAAGGATAATCCTGAGTTCTATGAAGCGTTTAGCATAAATAATTACCGTCCTGCTCTCAATCTGTCGAAAAAAAAGGAAAGAAAAAAAAAAACAATGTAAAAAGAATCATCGAATATGTCTACCTATATTTATGTATCTACCTACGTATTAGTACGATATCGGCCGTTATCATCTAAGATAATCTTACCATATAGGTATTTGATTTTATAATTACCTCGATAAGAAATGGCACGAGTCACGTGATTTTTTTCCCTTTTTCTTCTTTTTTTTTCCATCGTCCATCAACAGTGTTGATGTACGATGATCTTTTTATTAGATTTAGAAATAAAATAATTTATTAATTGCAAGTAAAATAAATATTTTAGCTTGTGTCTATTAATAAACGCTCCTCGGAAGTATTTATCTTTTATATGATTATTATTTGTTTTCTTTCCTTTTTTTTTCTTCCTCTCGATAAAATCTTTACAATCTTTTTTGTGACCGCATGCGCTTTCGTTCTGTATTATCTTTATCGAATAAAATGTCTTTCCATTGACATTTCTTATTGGATAAGAATGTACATTTATTTTGTTCGTTTATATGATATTTCGAAATATTAATGAAGATAATAATCATTCTGAAAACAACAAAAGTTCTTAAATAATCGTATCATCACTTCAATCAATTATTTTTTTTCTTAATTTTCTTTCTTTTTTTAACTTTCTTTCTTTCTTTTTTTTAACAAAGTTTCTAGGAATGTAGTTTTACAATCTGTAAAATAAAATTAGCCTAAAAGATATTGAAAAAGAGTACTTGATTTTATGAACTTATAGAATATCCTATATATATAAAATTGATCCTTAAACTTTACCTACATTTTTTTTTTTTCCATTACACTAAAATCAAAAAATATATCGTAGCAAAAAGGAAAATCCAATTATTTAATTAGATATTATATATGAAGACACTTAGAGTCGCAATTAATTATTATTATGGCGGTAAGTAAATTAGAGTACATCGATGTCGAATATAAAATGACCTTTATGCTCGTTAGTGATTAGTCGATCAAAGAACAAAAAAAAGAAAAGAAAATGCAAAAAAAATAAAAAAAAAAAAAAACAAAGAAAAGAAAAAAAATCAAAAGCATGACTATTAATTTTATAGCGGTTATCCGATAGCATCCGGGAGCATCGTTCTCGTTAATTATTTCAAGATGGGGGATGCACATAGTATGTACCTTCGGTCGTATAGAGAATTATTAGCGTGATTACTGCCCGAAGGAACGAGAGTCGAGTGTCCTCCGACAACGACGAAGAAGAACTCTCTTGTCAGGTGGTAATGTCATGACATGGTACGGCACTGTCCGCAAAAAAACATCCTATACGACATATACACATACGCACACACACACATGTATATATATATATATATATATATATATATATATATATATATATAAATATATATGTAAGTAACGTTTATTGCTAATTACATCTTCACATCCGTCCTCTTTCTAAGCAGAAATGTATTTCCTGGTGAAAACGCCTATGTATTCTCAGATATATATATATATATATATTCGCTATATGCATTACATGTATATCATATCAAAAATATAAAATTAATGGACGAGCCAATTTGTCTTTTTTGTATATAATTATTTTTTACATAAGTAACTTTAACTCTCATGTAATTATTTTTTTTTCTTCTTTTTTTCCCCCCATCCTTCTTTTTTTACAAGTAATCATATACGTGTTTTTCCATGAAATATGTTAGGATATTTATAAGCATATTATAATAATGAAAAAATAAATTATATATTATTCAAACAATTATAGGAAAGACTTTGATCGATGATGGATCTAATATGAAATATCCTAGACGATTCGTTGGTTGGATCACAGACGGTCGAATAATCATGCGTTGTTATCGATAAGTAAGATACGCGTGATAACGAGATTTCGATTACGATTGATGATGACGAATAAATGTGAAAATGAACTAACTATATACTTGCTATACTTGTCAAAGATCGAAGGATCATTCAAAAATTCGATGACCTTTTGCTTTATGAAAATGAATGTAATTTTGGGAAAAAAACGTATTTGTAAATGAAGATGTTATGGGCATAATATATTTCCATTGATTCTTCTTAATTCGTCATTAAAAAACAAAAGAAAAAAGAAAAAGAAAGAAAGAAAAAGAAAAAGAAAAAAAAGAGATTTCAAGAGATCTTTAAATTGCAAATTTAAATTCACTATGAAAGTTTAGTACACTCATATACAAGGTCAAACAACTGAACCTGTTACGAAGGTCATATTATATGTAGATATTTTTTTTATTACGTAACTATGCATATATTAATCGATACATGCTCATTTCAAGAAATATAAATAAGTATGTATATATATATATATATATATATATATATATATATATATATATTAATATTATTGTAATATATTATATATATATAATTTATTATTATCATAACTTTTTATCATATAATAAAATTAATAACATAATAAATATATCTATAATGTATACCTATATACATATACATTTTATTTCACAAATTAAAACATTCTTTTGAACTTTTATTGAAACATTCAGTCAAAGGCATCGATTATTTAAATAATAAAATAAATTAAAAATGAAAATCTATGCACGTATAAAAGTAAAATAAATAAGGAAATAATTATAACCAATTAATTCGTACTTTTCTTTATTGAATGAATTTATCTCGAATTGCTTTTTAAATTAAATATGTTTCCTTAAATGTCTGACGACTTTTAAATAATAATATGGTGTTGCAAATACGTGAGAGGACCAAAATAAGGATGAAAGTCATTTGTAGTTCGAGTATGGACATCATTATGAATTCTTTTTGCGAGTCAATCACACGTGGATCGTAACAACCGATGATGAACGAGTCAGTGGATAATAATATAGTCGATGATTATTCTTCTCCTTCTTTCTATTTTTATTCAGAATCCGGTATTGCATATACACACTTACACACAAAATAGAAAAGAAAAAAATATTTCATTAATCTCAAGAGTGAAATGGCTTTTACTTTTCCTTTCTTTCTTTCTTTTTTTTTTTTTTTGATTATTAAAACAAGAAGAAAAAGAAATAAAAAAGCGCGATAGTAATAGATCGATAATGCAATGGACTCGAAGACAAGACGCAAAAGAAACAACGCGAAATTCGGGGTGACCTCAAACGTGACTTGTATTTTAAAAATCACATATAGACTTTGCAAGGAAATATGTAAATTATGTGTGACGTTTCAATGCGTTTCTCTCTTTCATTACCTTTTTTCTTAACCTCTTTTTATTTTTTATATATTCCTAACGATAGGGTAAGTACTACCGTACTTACAAATAAAAAGAAAAATAAACTGAATGGTTAAAGTGTTTACTTTATTGATACAGAAATAGATGTGACTTAGAATAGACCTTGAATAAGAAAAAATAAAGTAATACTTTTCTTTTACATTTTTATAATACCAATAACACATTACAAATAATAATAAATATATAAATATATAAAAAAAAAAAAATAAATAAATAAATGATTAAATAAGGCTGCTAATAACGTAATTATATTATAATAATTAATATTACATGAAATATTATGATCTATTATTCGTAAATCTAATAATGAAAAAAAAAATCAATTATTTTCACAAAATGTAACCATTGAAAATCATTAAATCGTAAGTGTCTCTTAACGATCACATTGATAAAAATATCAATTGTAATTAATATTTTTATAAAACGATTGCCAAATCTTGTTATCTTATTTATCTCCATTGCATAAAGATATAATACCTAGATAACGAGTATAATCGTATTAATAGATATTAATTATTTTGAATATAATATCAGAAAAACAATTATTTCTATCTATATTGTCTTTTAGACAATTAGATATCACGTTTTTATGTATGATTTAGAATGAAAAAATCGAAAATCTATATCATACTTGTTTTTTCGATCATGCACGTGTTATATACAGGATGGGAATAAAAAAAAAAAAGAAAAGAAAATGAAATTCGCTTTAAAATATTCAAAAATGTGTAATCGATTTGTAAAAATCATCTAAAAATTGTCAATTCATATTATATTTCGTTCATACGTTAGATCAAATTATATGATCAACCTTCGATTATAATTAGACGAATAAGATTAGAATCATTAATTATACATGGATATTCTTAGGGGCACATTATGAAATTTATTTCATAATAAATTCCTATAAAGAGAATAATTATCGCTCGTATCGCTCGGTATCGACGTGTATTAATAAATTTTAGAAATGTCACGAATGGTTAATCTAATATCTTAATATATATGATCGATCATTTATCTCGATCTATCTAATAATAAATATGAATTCGTTAATATAGACAAAGAGCTAAGATAATAAAAGGTCGATCGCAAGATATCGCACAAGGCTGTTAACGAATAAAAGCGAAAGGATTAATCGGGATTAACGATGCGAAGAATTAATACTACGAAAAATCGTGGCAGCAATATAAAACTTTCTTTCTCCTCATTAATTATCCTAACTGTTATCAATTCAATGCTATTTTCGAAGATATTACAAATTTTCAAAAAATTCAATTAAAAATCTTTTTATATATATATATATATATATATATATCATAGATTATATATAATATCTTATATATCTATAAGATAGCAATTTCTTTCAATTCTTTTAAAAATTTCGATGTACGTGCATATAAAAGATAAAAAAAATATTCTCACGGAAGGTAATAAATATCCTCATTTATATGTAACCTAAATTAAGTATTTTTCTTTTTTTGACAATCGTACTTCTTCTCGAATTCACGTTAAAAATTTACGAAGAGAAAAGAAGAAATATAAACGTTGTTTTCTTTTTTACTTTTTCCACATGGAAAAAAAAAGAAGAAGAAAGAAATGAATAATAAAAGATGTGTAAACAAAATTGAAAACATTTATGTATGTTTACAATATAAACGAATGCTCTTTAATTCGATGAACACTCTTCTTTTCGTTCTTCAAATATTGACGAAAGGAAGATGGATCTTAACGAGAAAAAGGAAACGAGTGTAAGAAAAAAAACAAGAGAAACAACAAAAAGGAATGATGAAAAGGCACGTGATGAAACATGAAAACACAGAGCGAGAGAGAAAGAGAAAGAGAAAGAGAGAAAGAGAGAAAGAGAGAGAGAGAGAGAGAGGAAGAAGACTTTTTCTTTGTGTTTTACGAGGAGCAGACTTTCCCTTACTTTGATCAAAGCCGCCCACACTCTTGAAATCCTACGATTGTCCTCCACCTCCACTTCCACTTCCACTTCCACTTCCATTTCCACCTCCGCCTCCTTCACACTCGGCATGAGCTAATCGAGGAACAAAACGAACGCGAGGAAAGTGGTTTTGCCAACTGTACGATTGAAAATAAGAAAAAAGAGAAGAGAATCATAACGGGAAGAGAAGTTGGGTCATGAAAGAGTAGGAGGGAGAGAGAGAGACAGAGAGAGAGAGAGAGGGGGAGAGAAAAACAAACAAATAAAAAAAAAATATATATATATATATATATATATGAAAACGAAAAGATAAGAATAAAATGAATAAAAAGTATTAAGATAAAAGTAAAAAAATAAAGGGAAAATAAAGGGAAAAGAAAAAGGAAAATAACGATGACGCAGTAAATAGGAAACAACACAGTTTGCATCGAAGCTACCAGCCGCGTCTCGTTTATTACGGTGGCTTTTGCGGTGAGAAAAGAATAAGATGATGAGAAAGGGAAAGAAGAGAAAACATAGATGCATCGTAGAAGAAAGGAGAGACGGTTTAGAGAGAAAGAGAGAGAGAGAGAGAGAGTGAGTGAAAGATAGAAAGAGAGAGAGAGAGGTAGGGAGTTAGAGGGGAAATGGAGCATGACGCGACACCGTAACGTCTCACGATTGTATGCAAAAGTTTTACTCGAAGTCCAACTTACTGTATATTCCTGAGAATAAATCTCAATTCATGTTTTTTTCCCTTTACCGCTACAACTAACTCGGTAATCTTAAGATTCAAATTCGGACGAAGTACCGTTTTTCTTTCTTATCTATTTATATATTTCTCTCTCTTTCTTTCTCTCTTTCGCTCTTTCTCTCTTTCGCTCTCTCTCTCTCTCTCTCTCTCTCTCTCTCTCTCTCTCTCTCTCTCTCTCTCTCTCTCTCTCTCTTTGTTTACTCTATTCTAATGGTTTGTTTATCTTGCCTGAGAATCGACGATCACTACCAAATTTTGCATACAAATGCATATCCTTCCGAATTTCAAATAACTTATTCGCTGTATTGCCAAAAAAAGAAAAAAGAGAGAGAAAAAAGAAGAGAGAAAATAAATGAATCAAGTAAAAAATAAAAAAGAAAAAAAAAATAATCAAAGGAATGAATGAATAAATGAAAACAAAAATAAATAAATATCATGGAGTGTGAAATCTTATTAAAAGAAAAAAGGAAAAAAAAGGTATAAAATAATAAAATAAAATGCAGAATAAAAACATATAACTACATCGTAAGTAATTTTAATCGAAACATTTTTTCCTCCGTGTGTATACGAGTACATTTTTTTTCTTGTTTTTTTTCTTTTTTTTTTTTCTAACACTTTATACTCATATACCTTGTACTTTTCTAATAAAGTAATACATATATTTTATAGAAATTACAATTAAATTTATTATCCAGGTGAGAGAAGAAAAAGATTATCTGCGATTTCTAAAGGGGAGAAAAGAAAAAAAAAAATAGAAAAAAAAAAAGTGAGAAGATAGAAAAAGAAAGAAAAAAAAAGAGATGAAACGATTTTCTCGATAAGAAAGAAATAAAGAAAAAAAAGAAAGAAAATAAGAGAGGAGTAATACTTTTCTCGATACGCGTCCGTGGGCGTAATATAAATAATAAAAAAAGATAGAGGAGTATGAAAGATAGAGAGAGAGAGAGAGAGAGAGAGAGAGAGAGAGAGAGAGAGAGAGAGAGAGAGAGAGAGAAAGAGAGACAGAGAAAGGGAGAGGGGAGAGAGAAAAAAGAAAGATAGAGAAAGAGAGAAAAAAAATCGAGCATAACGGAGATACTCGTGTAACGAGCATCGTAGCCGACGTACCCGTTGGCAGGCCATTGACTCTGCGAAACTTTCGCCGGGCGCTTTCATG